>NW_019154098.1:7660450-7717960 GCF_002288905.1 Enhydra lutris kenyoni | reverse complement strand
GGGGGGAGGGGGGTTGGGAGGGGGGGTGGGATTATGGACATTGGGGAGGGTATGTGCTATGGTGAGTGCTGTGAAGTGTGTAAACCTGGCGATTCACAGACCTGTACCCCTGGGGATAAAAATATATTATATGTTTATAAAAAATAAAATTTAAAAAAATTTTTAAAAAAAGTGGATTTTAACCTAGCTACACTAGGTGTGAAAACATGGGTTTGAGGTACTGAGCACATGTGCATGCGTGCATTTGTGTGTATATATTTTTTTTCTATTTCACATGAAAATAAATTCATAACTATTGAAAGAAAAAAAAATTCTCCAGACATCACCTAAAATTATCTTCCATAGTGATACATATGCTCTATTTTGGGAAACAATACATTAGCTTTGTTTATTTATTTGACAGAGAGAGAGAGAGGGAGAGCACAAGCAGGGGGAGCAGCAGAGGGAGAGGGAGAGGCAGACTCCTGGCTGAGCAGAGAGCCCAATGTGGGGCTTGATCCCAGGACCCTGGGATCATGACCCGAGCCAAAGGCAGATGCTTAACCAACTGAACCACCCATGCAACATCCCCCACCGCCGCCAATGGCCTTCTTTTTAAAAAAATGTTTAATTATTTATTGAGAGAGAAAGAGCATGTGCACAAGTGGCAGGTGGGAGGTGCAGAGGAAGACAGAGGATCTCAAGCAGACTCCAGCTGAGTGGCAAGCCAGACATGGGGCTTGATCTCACAACCCTGAGATCATGACCTGAGCTGAAATCAAGAGTTGGGTGCTTAGCTGACTGAGCCACCAGGTGCCTCTTATTCTTTCTTTTCTGATAGACTAACTCCTATTCACCTCTTGAGTCCTAGGGAGACTTAATTATATGTAACAGCAAAAATTATATCTTGTGAAGTTAAAAAAAAGGAATTAAAAAACACAAGCATGAGAGAATATGTGAGTTTGAGAAAGCAGTGAAGGGAGAAAAAAATGTTCCCAAGTCCTTAGACTCTGAAGTGCTAATGTGCCAAGTCAGCATGCTGGAATTTCTAGGAATGGCCCTAAAAGAGTAGAAATAGAGGATATAACTTCCAAACGAGTAGGTGGAAATATATGGAACGAGAACAAATAGCAGTTCAAAAATATACATTAATGTAATAAAGGAGGGCAAAAGCAACATATAAAAGAGGGCAAATAGCACAGAATACAACAACTGAGATAAACCTAAGGATCAGCAAAGGTAGCTTGAGAAATTGTTCCTGATAAAAGACACAGATTATCATTCTAGTTTTAAGGACATCTATCTACATGGTATTCATAAGGTCCTCAAATATAAAAACATGGAAAGGATGGGGAAAAAAGTCAAATATCACATTCTTGGCAAATATTAGATGAGCAACAGAAGCTGGTGCATCTGTCTTAATGTTAGGTCAAAATTAATATAAGGCACAGTGTGTTACACTTTATAACTTTCAAATTATTTGTGAATATTCTTTGATATATGAAAAGCAGCTAAATCCAAATGTCTAAAAATATAATAAGTGGTCACATTGTAGTGATCTGGAATGTATATCTGTGAGATCAATGAATTTAAAAACAGCCTGGTATACAATTCCAGTGACTTCAAAAAGTCTCATTTTCTCAAGCAGCCTAGCCGTAAGATCAGATGATGCACTTGAGGATGCTGTGATGAATGGGCTTTTGAGGACAGAGACACTGATGTAGGGATGCGTGGGAAGAGTCTGTATAATATTATTTCACTAACTATGAGAGATGATTAAATGGATGTTTGTTTTAGATATGATTTGAAATACATACGCATAATTGAATGCATAAATCTTCCAGAACGAGTAGATGTTTACCTCTGCCTATACCACCAGAAGTTTATGTGTCCATACTGGCTTCACCATTCTTCGGATATGGTCCCTGGGAAATAACATACAGCCAATCAGGTTGTCTTACATTTGGGCATGGTTCATTTTGTCTTAACTCACATGATTGCTAAGAGAAAGAACTTGATTCCAAAGACTGGGTGCTTGGCACCCACCACTCCATCTTCTAGCACATGTTGGGAGTTAGAAGGGCAGAAACGAGACACCATGAGGCTCAGTGATGCCAACCGTATAAGGCAAGATGTGGCCGTGGGTTTGCGTTCAGAGCTGCAGTCTTCCCGAGAACTCCAGACAGCGATGAGGCCTGAAGTCCTGGAGAAGAAGATCTGGGTTCTAGCTCTGTGTCTGCCCATCTCTCATGGGCTGTGTTACTTTGTTCATCATTTAATTTCCTGGGCTTTCATTTCCTCACATGCAAAACAAAGGGTTATTTTAACCATCAGAGTCTGTTATCTCTATAAAAGAGGAACCCTATAACTTGGATTTTCTCAACTGTATCTAGGTAAATGTTTAAAACTGTCTTTCTGGAAGCAAGCAAACAAGTTTTAAAAAAAAATCCAAAGGGCACCTGGGTGTCTCAGTTGGTTAAGGGTCCGACTCTTGGTTTAAGCTCAGGTCATGATCTCAGGGTCCTGGATTGAGCCCCACATTGGGCTCCATGCTTAGCACAGAGTTTGCCTCAGATTCTTTCTCTGCCCCTCCCAGCTCACACTCTCTCTCTTTCAAATCAATAAATAAAATCTAAAAAACAAAAACAAGAACAAAAAAACCAAAACACTCAACAAAAACCAAAAAACAACCAAACCAAACAGCTAGTTCATAGACTTTTTAGCATTTGACAATTTCTGGGGTGTAAATATGTCCGCCATGGCCAATTTCAGGGTACCAACAAGAAGTCACTGACTACAGGATTGGCATTTAATGGGCTCATCCAGGTGTCACGAGCTGCTTGGAGCCAGCCGCCTCACAGCCCATGCAGCTGTCAGGGACAAAAATGGCTGCCAGCTGCTCTCACCTCAAATAGCATAATAAGAAGGAGGCAAAGTTTGAACCTCTAAGTCAGACAAAACAGTTTGAATTCTGGCTCTGCTTCTCACTAATTGTATAATCCTGGTTAAGTCATTTTGCTCTCTAAGCTCTAGTTATGCCGAGAAAATGGAAATTAGTACTTGCAACACAAAGTTCATCCATTCACTCACTCATTCATTCAACAAATGTTAATTAATCAAGACGATGACTATGGTTAAGAGGTTAGCAAAATGCCAGGTGCCTTAACTTTTGTCCACTAAAAGATTTTCTGTATATTTGATCCTTGACTGTTTTTCCTTCTTCTGCTGCAGCCTTCCTGTGTGGTACTGTTTACTCCACGCATGATCTGGACTTGCCCAGACTCCCTAATCACAGTCTCCCAAGGACCCTTTCCCTCTGATCTCCAGAAGCTTATATCCATCACCTGCTGCCCACCTCCTCCGAGATGGACCATAGGCTTTCCAACTCCGCATGCCTGCAAATGCACTCCTTAGCTTTTTCTATCCATTACATCAGCTCCTCCTTTGGTCCTTGTTCCTTCCCTCAGAGGATACAGCCACCAGTACCCCAAGAGCTAGACTACTCTTCCCCCAAGCCTTCCATGGCTAAGTGCCTCCTTTCAGATGAAGAGGAGCCCCTCTGATGCTTGCTCAGGTGGGCATATTAGACAAAATCCAACTACAATTTCAAGTTTATCTCCTATGCTTCTTGTCACAATCAATATTTGCTGAATTAAATGAGTAAACTAATGAGAATTTCATGCACTATAATGGGATTTGAGGGAAGCTATTTTGGGGTGTGGAGAGAGTTATTGATCTCTCTGAAATCACATCACTCAGACAACTATACATTTTATCATTCCTAAGCTGAGAGCTGGGGCTTAATAGACAATGAGATTGGCTCAAAATTGATTGATTGACAGATTGATTGATTCTTTCATCCCATACACATTTTGAATAACTGCTAAGGTGCCAGACACTTTTTCTGGGTTCTGGGGATATGAAGATGAACAAAATATAAGTCCAAGGTTCTCATTGTCTACTTGGGGGAAGACCTGAAAAATGTAGAATTCAATGTGTGCTTTGATGAAGGGCTGTACAGAATGCTCTGTGTGTACAGGGGACAGTGTGACAGGCTCCTCCTCTGAGAATCAGGGAAAGCTTCACAGAGGTGATATTTGTTTTGGGCCTTTTATAGGGAGGAAGAGTTTGGCAGTGGAGAAAGGAGTGGGTGGAGGAAAAAGGTAAATCTTAGGCAGAAACAGCATGTGTAGAATTGGGTGGTGGTCAATATTGTGGCATTTGGGTACTGATGAGAATTTCTCTGCAGCTAACACATGTGACATACACGAGGGTGCTGTGTCAGGAATGAGGCCAGGGTGGTCTGTGGGGATCAAGGACTGTATATGTCCAGTCTGGGGGCTGTTAGTGCCAGTGTGCATCAGAATCACCTGGACATCGTTTACTGGGGTGGACCCTGGGACCTACTCAGACTCGAAGAATCACTCCAATGAGCAAGGTCAGTAACCCATCCATGGTCACACACAAAGTGGTAGAAGCAGATCTCTCCCAGCCCCCTGGGTGAGTATTAAGAGCACTGCAGTCTAGCACTATTGGTCCCACTCCCTATTGGACTCCACAGACTGACACAAGTACTGATTTTCTTGGAAAGGCAGTGACTTTCCTTGTCTGCCTTGAGGTAAGGGCTGCAGCTGAGCGCAGAAATTGGCATCCTACCCAGCCTCACCAGTTCCTTAGGAAATGACAAATCCCTTTCATTTGCTCCCCATTATTTCATCGTAAATGAGAAAGTAATAAGGTGAGCTAGTGACTGAACTAATTAAATCGGCCATTTCTGTCCCATCGATCCAGGGCCGGAAGGGAGAGAGCCTTCTCATTGGGAATAAATGGAATGCATTTCTGTCACAATGTGGGGGCTGAGGTTTGGAGCAGCAGCCCAGGATCTGGGATGTGAGCTGTGCTGGTGAGGGGCTCTATGCCTGCAGATGGAGGGAGACACCCTACCTCTCCCAGGGACACCTCCTGGGAGGCTGCTGTTGGAGCTGGAAGCAAAAACCCACTGTTTCCTCTGGACAGGATGCAGCATGTGAAAGAAAGCCTGTAAAGTGAGAATGTCAGTCTTTGTTCAGCAGAGTCAACAGTGGGGTATGAACAGTCAGTGCCAAAGGTGGCCAAGATAAATACATGAATAAATAAATGAAAAACTTAAAATGAGACCTGGGGAAGTCCATCTGGTGTGGTTTTATGAACTGACCAACTGGTGCTGTCAGCATGGAGTTTAGAAGTTATCTTCTCCATCCTTTTCAGTGGAAGGTCACTTTTACAGGGCAGGTGGCTGAGCCCAGTTCCTCCCCAGCTGCGATCCCCAGTTCACCTCCCTGGGTTCCTGTCCTGAAATACTTGGATTTCCTTACAGGCACCAGAGTGATCCCACCTTTTCGCCTTAATCCATGTGACACCCCTGCCCCTTGTCCAGAATTTCTCAAAGTGCCATTTGGCCACCATTTGTCTTGGGAAAATGTGGGGATTTTGATAGAAGTTTGGAAGCCAGACCCCAGCACATTCCACAGTCCTGCGGAATTTCTCTCTGGGGGACTGGAGCCTAGAATCAGGATTTTAGCAAATAGGATGGGTGGTTCTTAGCACCAGTGGGGTTTTAGAACCACTGACTGCCTTGTTCTCTCTTTGTGGAAACACCCATTCATCTCTCTTCACAGCTCTAGTGTGCTGAAATATGAACAGGGTTCCTGTTGTTTTAGGTTTAGACATAGCCAAAAGCACTTTTACTTGATTCAAGATTGTTGTAAACTTTTGCAGAAAGCAGGCAATGAATTGCAGTGTCCATCTCAAAAGCCATAAAAATCTCAGCCACTAGCAGACTTTGTAGTGGTTTGAGAATAGCCATCTAGAGAGGAAGAAAAAGGAATTTATTTTGAACTGAGCAAGGTTGAGTTTGGTTGTGCCTGAAATGAATAACAGTAAGTAGAATTTACGAATGATCATTACCCTTTACCTTAGCCATATTTTATGACTTTTCAAAGTAAGCTAAAACATTTTATGAGTGTCTGTAAAATGGTTTCCTTTCCTTATGAGTTTCCCATCACCAGCGTTGAAACCAGAAATCTGAAATTCATAGCCTCCCTTGCAGCTAGGATGCAGACCATCTGTATTGTAAACAAGTTGTGCTGATCGCTAGTACTCACACAGATATGATGTGAAAGTGAGTAATAGGATGAACTTGACTCCTGCAGTGACCCATTTTGCTGCAGAAGGTGGCAGAAGCTCCCAGGTTTGAGAGGATCTTAGGAGCAGGTCAAGTTCCCAGTACGGAGGTCCCTTGCACTGGAGGCCATCAGTTCCCAGTGGTGCATAAATTATGGTATATATAATGAACTCGTGGGGTGGTATCCTTATCAGGGCAGATAAGGATGTTGCCCCTGGAAGCTGAAGCTCGTATCTGAGTCACCAGCTATCCCTGCAAATCTCTGAGCTACCCACCTCTCACTCTTTTTAACATCACCATTAATATAATAACCCAAATCAGGAAATTCACACTAATACAGTTCTATCACTCTGGTCTACCAACCTTAATCCCATTTTACCAGTTGAACCACTAACATTACTTCATGCAAAAGATGAAAACATTATTTTCTGGTCCAGGATCCAATCTAGGAATACACATTTTATTTAATTGTCATGTATCCTTAATCTCTTTTCTGGAACTATTCCTCAGTATTTCTTTTTCTGTCATGACCTTGACCTTTGCTAAGAGAACAGACAGGCATTTTATTTTGCAAAAGGTGTCTCAATTTGGGTTTATGCGATGTTTCCTTATGATTAGAATCATGTCACATACATTCTTGCATTTTCCGTGTTTTTGAAAAAACCATGGAAGTGTTGTGTCCTCTTTAGTATATCATATCAGGAGGCACATGATCTTGATTTGTCCTTTACTCATGTTATTTCTTTGGTTGCTTGGTTAAGGTGCTGGCTTCTAGGTTTCTCTACTATAAAGTTACTATTTTTCCCTTTGTAATTATTATGCTCCCCAAATCCTTAAAATAATTTATTTCCTGTTTTATCAGTTAGAACCAGCTTCTGTTTCTTCCAACTAAGAACCCTCTATCACTGCTCTTCATATTCCCTCACACAATGAGTCCTCCAAAAGACCATGGAGGTTTATGCAGGAAGTGCCATGATTGTGTCTAGGTTTAAGGCAACATCTTCTTGGTTGCACTAGAGGAGAGATGGGAAGGGGCGAGAATCAGACAGGGAGCCCATTTGGTGGATTATGCTGTGGTTCAGGTATGAGATGGAGGAAGGCAATGGAAGGAAAGGATAGCTTAGGAGGTAATGAAAATGCCACAACTCATCAGTGACCCATTTTGTGCCAGGCTCTTGTATACATTGTTTCTGTTCTTCATAACAGTCCTGAACACTGTGTTTAACACTGCCACTCCTCATAAAGACATGGAGGCTGCTGGATTTGTCTACAAACACAGACTAATGAGGGCAGACCCATTTTCCTAAACCAGGGGCACCTGGCACTAACATGCATGCACATTCCCATGAGCTTCACACCTAACCTGGATGCTTATCTGATGGCCTCACTTGCACCTCTGAAAACCCCAACATGGCAGTGAAAAATAGATGCAGCTTTTCCAGGCATGCAGGTCCTGAGCCAGCTCACAGAATGGCAAGAGGCACACTGCAACTTAAATGTGTCCTGCTGAGGGAGAGGAGTGCACTCAAGGGACAGGTCTGCATGTCACTGATACAGGATGTGAAGGAGGATCTTTGCTCTTCATCTGTCCTGGTGGAGGGCAGTTTTTAAATTTGTGTTTTACATTTACATTTGTGTCCAATGTGAAGTTGTGTGGTCTCTGCAAATCCAGATGTGCCCTGTGAGCTCAATGGAACCTGGGGGTCTTGCAGCCTTAAGAGTAGTGCAAACTTAAAGTAGAAGAAAGAAAAGAGAAAAATCAGCCAGAGCTCCCACATTTTATCATCCACACTGGAGACAGGGGTGGGGAGGTGCTGGGAGAGACATGTTCACTCTCCTCTGTCCCATATTGTGCGGGATTCTTTGCCTACTGGGCTGTTGGCGGGACTTGAGAGAAGCCAGACACCTAGGGTTCAGGATTTCAAGAACTCTCAGCATTGGGGGACTCTTGGAACTCGTTTAGTCCAGGCCCTTCTGGACTATCATGGCAATCTGTGCCATGGGGTTAGGGATGGACATTCTGTGAGGTTCCTGCTAGTTGATATTCTATAATTTTATAAATCCACTCCAAGTCTTTCCCTTCATTTTCCACTGTGTTGCTTCTTTTTCCAATGCTAATTAATATTTCAGGAAACCTTGGTGTTTGAAGCTTAACCTTGTGATTTTGACTATTTGGCAGAGTCTCTGAAGATCTATGTTGTATGTTAATTTGAAACTTTGTTGAAGCAAAGTTTGAATTTCAAGGGCTGGAAGACCAGCTTGCCAGAGTGAGCACTTAGCTGGTGTGCAAGCCGCAGGCAGCCCCCTCCCCGCTCGCCTCAGCCGTGTGGCATTTCCTCCTTATCATGTAATAATTAGAAATAGCTGCTGTCGGCTCTCAAGCGTGTATTCTGGACCAGACACAGTGTTATGAGCTCCACTTGCATTATTAACTCATTTATTCCTCACAAAAACTTTGTGTGATGGTGTCTCATTTTGCAGAGAAAGGGAAGATCAGTGGTGTTAGGTATGGTTCTTATGGGGTCATGGCAGGAAGTAGCATAGCTAGGATTCAAACCCAGGTCTACTGCCCTCCAAAACCTTGTTCCTCACTGCTGAAGAGACCTCAGTGTTTTTTCTTTCCAGGCTTAGGAAGTTTCCTGGGTAAGGCAACTGCCATAATGACATCACAGAATTCCTTGATTCAACAAATATTGATGGAGCGCCTACTGTTCTATGAAGGGTGTTTTTGCAGCAGTGAACCCTGTCCTTGCAGAGCTTCCACAGGTGTAGGCAGGCAATAAACTACACAGCAACGGATGTTCTGTGGTGGAGGGTGACAAGTGCCAGGGACAAAAAGCAGAGCAAGAACAGGCAGGGCAGGGCAAGGCTGGTTGGGGGAAGTAGTTCAGTTTAAGTTAGGAGTGGGGAGAAGCAGCCCCTTGGAGAAGGCAACGTGTGTATAAAGCCTCAGAGGTGAACAGTGTGTCACTTACTGGGTAGAATGTGCCAGAAAGGGGAATTTGGCCTGGACACAGCGCCATGGACAGCCAGAAGGCCAGCACAGCTGGGGTGGGAGCCTGAGGGATGGCTGTCAGGAGAGGAGGCCAGGCAGGCCATGGGCTCAAACCACAAGAGACCAGTGGGCTGTTCCACTGACTTTAATTTCCACTCTGAGGGAGATGGGACCCGCTGGAGGGGAGGGCTGTAGCAGACATGTGACTTGCTCTGATGGCTGATTTGAACCACTCTGGCATGTGGAGAATTAACTCAGGCTGGGCAAAGACAGGTAGAAACCGGGAGTCCAGGTGGGAAGCAGTTGTAGGCATGGGCCTGAGATAGGATGATGGCCGGGATCCGAGGTTTGGTGGGGGTGATGAAGGGGTCAGACTGCACATGTATTTTGAAGGTAGAGTCAAAAGAACTAGCTGACCCATGGATGCCGGGTACAATGCCGAGTTTATTTCAGTGACAGAATTTATTTAAATAGCATTTTAAACGTCCTTCATGCTATCTTAAAAGGATCCCTAAGGTCTAATGGGGGTTCCTTAGATATTTTGACTCTACTGCATTTAGAAGAAGAGACAATTTGCCACCACAAATGTGGAGATTAGCCGAGATCTCAGCTTGTTACCTCACAAATGTCTAAAGTGTGTATGACTATAACCTGGTCCTACACTTGGATCAGGGACAGGGACCAAGAAGATGCTGCTAGAATCGAAGAAGCTGAGGCAGGAGCTCATCTCTGAGGAGGTGAGCAGCCAGAAACCACCCTGGGAACAAGCTGAGGTGGTGACAGCAGCCGTCTGTGCTGGGAAAACCAGGAATCTGTTGTTCCGAGAAGAAGGTGCCTGGCGTGCAGGCAAGGTGGGGGGCCTTCTTGGCAGCACAGGCCCACAGATGTCTGTAACTTTCAAAGCAGCAAATTTAAGAAGTGTTGTGTGCTTTGGAGCCATGAGGGCAGTCCTGGGGAGCCTGGACTCTCTGTTCTGCCAGCCAAACTGGCTGGAAGGAAGGTCCTCTGGAGGGGCACTGTGGTTATCAGCCTGCTCAGGGCGACTCACCCACGGAGTTCATGTGCGCAGAAAGCGTGGGTTCTCCTCGGATATCTGCCGTAGCATTTCCAAGCCTCGTGGGCACTTTGGCTCACTTCCTGTCGTAGCAGAGAGTGCTCTAGACTTAGATGTGGATTCTAAATTCTTGCTCTGCCACCTCTCAGCTGTGTGATTGTGAACACATCATATCACTTCTTTAAACTTCTGCTTTTTGTTGGTACATAATAGCACAGATATGTAGTAGAATATATCACCGGTCACTGTATTTGATGCCCTTGCCCATAAGGGGATTATACTTGAGACCATATGATTTGCTTTGACTGGGGAAATGTGTACAAAATGCCAGTGGACAGCTTTGGAGAGTCAGTGCATGGCTGGCCATGTTGTCCTTCCCTTGTCTCTGTGACTGTGGACATGTGGATCAGAAGGAGCGTCCCTCAGCCTGGATTCCAGAGGAAATCCATGTGCAGAGGCCCCAGCCTACCTGTGGTACAGATGGAAGAAGAGGGAGAAATGAACTGCTTTTGCTTTGAACCTTGAAACATTTCTGGGTTGTTTGTTCCTATGGCATAACTGACTGACTGACAGAAATGGAAATGACAATCTCTCTTCATGTACCAGAGCACAGAATTGTCCTGATGACTGACTATAATTCTTCCATCTCTGGAACTTCCTCTTTCCTTCTCCACTCCAAGCCAACTCTTATATACTCTCTAGGTGTTGGCTGAAATGTGGCTTCCTCAGAGAGGCCACCTTCCCTGGCCCCCTCAGTGAGTTACCCCTTCTGTTCTTAGAGCTTCCACGTACTGCCTTCCTTCCCCTTTTGTGACCTTTATCTCATGTATAATCCCTTCTGGAACAGCCTGTCACACCAGTCTTCAAACCCAATGAGGGCAAGTGCTTTCCCACCTTGTGATTGCTGTGACAGCAGCTCGCACAGCGCCAGGCACAGAGAAGTGCTCAGAGAACAATGCATGTGACCAACAGCATGCCTGGCACAGCCATGGTGGCCTTCTTTTTCTCTTTTTATCACCCAAAATTCCTTTATAATATTTCTTTTCTTCCCTTAGGGGCTCCATATTTGGAAAGGTTCCTGCCTACCAAACAAATCGCATTTACACAATGCAATTCATTTGACTATTTCTTATTACTCAAAGACATGTGTCACTGCTGATAAGAGCTACTGATCAGCAGGAGATAATCACCATGACCACATCAATGGATATAATTCCAGCCCCAGGCAAAGCAAACAGATGTTTGTGTTTGCGCAGCTTTACAGAATCCTTAACAGTTGCTTCAACCAAAAGGACACATAATGTTTATTTAACAAGTGATCTGGAGGGAGGCACTTCTGGAGTTGGTCAGGCAGCTCATCCATGTCATCAAGGACTTGGCTCCCATCTCTTGCCTCTGCCATCTTCAGCTTTCTTTCTAGGTGTGTTGCCTTCTTATCTTCCCAAGAGGTTTGCGGCTGCTCCGAGGATCATGAGGGCACTTTGGGCAGGGTGAAGGGGCCAAGCCAGCAGACTCTCCCTTCCTGTCTCTTTCCTGCACCAAGGGATCGAGAGCTTCCTCAGAAACTCCTCATGATGCCTTTGTCAGAACTGGACTCCATGGTTGCCCCTAGCCACAGAAGGTTCTGGAATGTGAGTATCTAGCAAAAGATCTGGGAGGTATCCTGGGCCTGACATATGACCAGACTGGGCAAAATGAGGGTCCATTAGCAAGAGAGAAAGTAGGGAGAGTGGCTTCTGGGTGGCAATGAAGTGTCTTCTGTGTCTGTTGTAGGTCCTGGGAGCTAATGGACACATGACTTTTTTGTCATGCATTTAGTCAAGCCCCTTCCTTTAACAGATGAGGAGAATGAATACCCACCATGGGAAACATCCAAGGTCCCATCTTGCTTTAAGGGCAGATAGGGGCTAGAATATAAGTCCTCAAGATCTCTTCACTCTTTTCAAGAAATAATCTAAAGAGGCTCATAACCCAGGCAAGTTGTAGAGCAGAAGCAGAGAGCCTAACTCTTAATGTCTGCAAGCCAGGGACCTGGATTCTGCCCTAATTCCACTTCCTATAGCTTACTTTTGGGCAAGTCATGTAATCAGTTGAAGTCTTGCCTGGTTTTGTTTCAGTCATCTTTATTTCATTTTTTTTTTATTTCTTTTCAGCGCAACAGAATTCATTGTTTATGCACCACACCCAGTGCTCCATACAATACGTGCCCTCCATAATACCCACCACCTGGCTCCCCCAACCTCCCCACCAAAACCCTCAGATTGTTTTTCAGAGTCCATAGTCTCTCATTGCTCATCTCCCCTTCCAATTTCCCTCAACTCCCTTCTCCTCTCCATCTTCCCATGTCCTCCATGTTATTTGTTATGCTCCACAAATAAGTGAAACCATGTGATAATTGACTCTCTCTGTTTGACTTATTTCACTCAGCATAATCTCTTCCAGTCCCGTCCATGTTGATACAAAAGTTGGGTATTCATCCTTTCTGATGGAGGCATAATACTCCATAGTGTATATGGACCGCATCTTCCTTATCCATTCGTCCGTTGAAGGGCATCTTGGTTCTTTCCGTAGTTTGGTGACTGTGGCCATTGCTGCTATAAACATTGGGGTACAGATGGCCCTTCTTTTCACTCCATCTGTATCTTTGGGGTAAATACCCAGTAGTGCAATTGCAGGGTCATAGGGAAGCTCTATTTTTAATTTCTTGAGGAATCTCCACAGTGTTCTCCAAAGTGGCTGCACCAAATTGCATTCCCACCAACAGTGTAAGATGATTCCCCTTTCTCCACATCCTCTCCAACACATGTTGTTTCCTGTCTTGTTAATTTTGGCCATTCTAACTGGGGTAAGGTGGTATCTCAATGTGGTTTTATTTTATTTTATTTTTTTAAAGATTTTATTTATTTGACAGACAGAGATCACAAGTAGGCAGAGAGACAGGCAGAGAGAGAGGAAGGGAAGCAGGCTCCCTGCTGAGCAGAGAGCCCGATGTGGGGCTTGATCCCAGGACCCTGGGATCATGACCTGAGCCTAAGGCAGAGGCTTTAACCCGCTGAGCCACCCAGGCGCCCCTCAATGTGGTTTTAATTTGAATCTCCCTGATGGCTAGTGATGATGACAGATCAGGGAAATGGAGACCCAGAAAAGTGAAGTGACTCGGTCAAAGTCGGAGAGCTTGTGAGTGGCAGGGCAAGGACTGCAGAAGGGTGGGGAATCTCCCGACTTCCCAGACACACATGTTCAGAAGGGTTTCAAGCACACCTGAGTGAGGGTTAGGATGGTGCCTTCTCTCTGTTGTTTAGGACATGACAATTTATTGTGTTGGGCGGAACTGTTGACCAGTTTCAGTTATTCAGACATGGGCTTACAAACTTGGCTCTCAAGCTGTGTTTGTAAAGAGGCTCTTGGTAAGGGAATAAATCTGGATGTCATGCATTACTGCAAAAATTGCCTGTTTCAATCTGTGAGTCAGTGAATTACCCACTGTTGTGGTAACAAAGGATGGTGAGAACAGGTTCATGTTGATTTTTAATAAGAATAAAGAATGCCAACCTGGCAGTGATTCCCTCCACTGTACAATAATCCCAATCTCATGGAGAGATTAAAAATATACAAATTTCAGGGTCTTATTCCTTGGAAAGCCTAACCAGTTCTTACGAATGTGTATCTTCACAAAGTTTTCTCAGGAGATTCTGGTAATTGGCCTAGTATTTCAATCATTGAGTGGACAGGATAGGATTTTTTGAAGCAGCCCTTGGACATCTTTAAATCATGTTTTATTTGCTTTGCTTTCAGACAAAATGCATGTTAGCACCAGATGGATGGATGTCACTCAGTGATGACCAGATGGTACAAACCGTTGAACTTCTCAGAAGTGCTATTAACCACGGGAGTGGTTTGCTTTTGCCTTCACATTTTTAATCTGAAAAACCATATATTGGTCAGTATTAGGGAAACTAAAGATAAACATTGAATATTGTTGATATTTTGGTCAGTTAGAGGATGCCTTCCAAACAACATTTTAAAAAGTACAAAGACCGAAAGTTATTAATCGTCACTTTGGGTCAGCATTTCTCAACAGAGATGGGAGGTTCTTTGATAATAGTCTAAGACACTTTGGTTGTCACACTTGAGAGGGGTTGGGGGTTCTGGCATCTTATAGGTAGAGATCAGGATGCTGCTGTAAACTGCGATGCACATCACCACACCCCCACCCCCCACACCAGGGAAATATCTGACTCCCAATGTTGGTAGTGCTGGATTGAGAAATCCTGCTTTAGGGGCTCTAATTCAGGCTTGAATATAATTCTCTCATAGCCAATCTTTTAGCTTGGGGGGTGTGTATGTGTGCATGTGTGTGTGTTATGTCTGTGTGCGTGCATGTGATGGAGACCAAGGCATCCATGAGTCCAGAATGTTCTTCTGTGGACTCATGTCTGAATCTTCTGCTATCTTTAGGCCCTGCTGGGAAAGACTTTTGGGCACCCCTTCATTCATATGTGGCCATCATGACCACCAGATGAACAGTTGTCTCCTCTTTGGGCTCCTGGAGCTGCTGAGACCCCTGGGGCTGCTGCAGATCCATAGTATTGTCCTTGGGCTGCCCCACCCTAAGCTGGATCTCTAGCTCTGACTTCTCCTCTCTCCACCCTGCTGAGAGGACTTGCTCCCACTTCGTCCTCTCCAGCACAGTTGACATGCAGGCTTGTCAATCACCCTCTATTGGAAAATACTTTCTCTTGTGTTAGAAGGGCTTAGAAGCTGCCTGGCAGAGTTAACAGAACTCTGCATGGGGAGGCAAGAGTCTTGGGTTAGAGTTCACCTTTACCACCAACTTGCTGTGTGGCCTTAGGCAAGTTACACCCCTTCTCTGGTCCTCATTTTACCCTCCATACAATAGATGGCTAGTTAAGAAGAGTTCTCAGGTCATTTCCTGGTCTGACATTGAGAGCTCTGAAGTTGCAAGGCCTTTCCCTCAACACAAGGACCACAGACTGACCAGTCACAACACATCTTGAGAGCCACACCTGCACTTATGTTTTCCTCCTAAATTCTAAGAGGAATGTGCCAGCTTATCATTCTGGGCAGAATCCTACACCCACACTGACGGATGTCAGTTTTGGCATTTATTAGAATGCCAGTAAATCTTGAAAACAATCTCATTACTTTGCTGATGATGTGTCTTTAAGTGCTACTTCAAAATGCCTGTCGTTGCTGTACTTGATTTATAACAAGGACTCATTTTAATCTTGCAATCTTTCATCTTTTGCAAGCACCTTGTTGGACCCTAATCAGATTTCTGTAAATCCCTTAGAGCAATAGGTGAGGAGGCCAAAGTGGGTATTCCAGGGCTGATGTGGTCCTTCATCTTGACAGGTTTGGAGTCTGATTTCCCGACCCATGATTGCCAGTTGAAATGATATAGACTTTGATGTCAGGCAGGCTCAGATTAATATCCCATGTCCTTACCTCTCACAGCTGGCTGGGTCATCTTGGACAAACCAATGTAACCTCCCCAGTTCCCAGTCTCCTTGCCTGTAAAATGGGAGATTGGGGCTCCTTTGTAGAGTTGAGCTTAAGAGGGAAAGAGTTGACACATGCACAGTACCTATCCTGTTTCTGGAATAGAGGAAATGCTCTGACAACGATGACCTATTAAAATGATTATTACTTGGAAGAAAGAACCGAGAGCTCCTAGACAGAAAGCCCTGGAGGCCAATGTCAAGGGCTGTACATCAACTCCTCTTCTGTTTTAATACTGAATTAACAACCAGGCAGGGGGAAAAATGGAACATTTAAATATTTAAACTAAACATTTAATTTTTAAACAAGAACATTCTTTTTATAACTTGGACTGCTCTTCAAGGCCTGTGGAAAATTCCCTGAGCCTCTGCTATCTGCCCTCCTTCGGGGTGCGTGCTAAAGAACACTGCTAACCTTGGATGCCTCTGAACTTGGCAGGGGATGATACATTTGTTTTATTCAGAAGAAGGCACATTTGTGTCCTAATAAAGATATTACTGACAAGTTTCTGTAAAGAAAGAGGAGTAAATCCCTGTGTAACAGAAATTAAACTGAATCTAACAGGAAGGCAATGACTTCATGTGACTTTCTTGATTCCTGCTCTCTGCCAGGCCCAGTTCTGGGTTTTGTGCAAGCTATCTTTTTCAAATAGCACACAAACACACACAAACCATGGCAAGGATTTTGCTGTAATCATGTTTTTGTCCATAGGAAAATGGGGTTTAGAAAGTCTAACTAAGGACCCTGGGGTCATGCATTTGAGATAGTGGACATTTATGCTTCCACATCCCCTTTTCCCAGCAAGGACCCTCCGATTTTTGCATAGAGATCCACCATCTCCTCCCCTCCAATTGGTGCTGTTGCTTGTGGAATTAAATCCACCTGCATTTTGTGTGTGTTCTGGGTCTCATGACAGTGTTGCTCACCGTGGCCACAGCTGTTGGTTCAGGAATTCACTTGTGGACCAACAGAAGCCCAGGAGATGCATCAAGATGTCCCTGGGATCCTGTAAGAGGACTTTGATGCCACTCTTGGCCATCTTGCCACCAGGAAGGGAGAGCCTGCTGAGGAAGAAGCTGGTAGAAGCCAGAAGAGATTATAGTTGATCTAGTTGAATCTCTGAGGTGATCACTTCCCTTTAAGAAAAGAGGTTTCTCTCCTCTTGATGACTTGTTATTTATTCATGTATTTCTTTCACCTCATTAATTAATGCAACACACTCCCATGGAGTGCCGTTATGTTTGGGATGCTCTGCTAGAGCTGTGTGCATCCAGTCCACCCTGGGTCTCCCCAATCTCTGACCACAAAATGCTTTGACACTCTGCATTTAAAACCAGGTTTCTGCATAGGCTGCCCGGCCCTCCTTGTGTGGCTTTGGTCTCCACCTGGGATCTACAGGCTGTCACCACTCTTGGGTGCAGTACTCCTTGAGGCTGATCAGCGCAGATTGTCATCCTAGCCCTCCTCTCTGGGTTCTCCCTTGATGCATAGCAAAGCACCCCAGTACTGCCACAGGCCACCATTCTTAAGGTCCAGAGGTCTAAATCCCATTGGGATCCCTGCTGTTGCTGTTTCCTCCCCCTCCCTCCCCGGATTCCCTACAAGGCATGGTCCCCCGCAAACCTCCAGCCAACCTCTTCTCAGTACCTTCAGGCATCTCTGCATCTCCTGGACCCTTGACAGCACTAAGGGTAGTTTTCTTGAGAGCAGTGGGTGGGTAACTATTTAAATTTGCAAATCTGTGAAGATCCTTCCAGAACAAGGGGCAGTGTGCCCAAAGACAAATTCAACTCTCCAACGGAGAAAGGTAGAAATCTTTCTAAATTTTTAAAATTGGTCTTGATTGCTTCGAAACAAAAATTCAAAAGAAAAACAAAACTACACAAACAGCCACAGACATGAGAACAAGAGCATCTGTCTGACCCTGTGGTCCAATTCCCACCTTTGGATTAAGACACATTTTTCTCTGAGAATGGGACTTCTTTCCTTCCTGTGACTTTCTATACCTACTCGAAAGCCATCCACCAGTGTAGTCTCAGACATGCAGGCACAAAGCTGCTTTCTGTGAGTGTGTTTCTTTGAGTGGGTCATACTCTCTTTTCTGTTATAAAGCAGTTTGTTGCAAAAAAAATCTTTGGTCTCTGCCTCCTCCAGAAATTTTTGGCATCTTTCTCCAGGTCTTTATCATATTGGACTTGATCTTCTCCTTGGATTTTCTCTCCTCTCCTTGAGCCTGAGTGTCTCCAGGCAATCTTGCTGGTGTGGGGGACCCTCCGGAGGGCTGAGGAGGATGCTGGCTACTCTGGATTTGGAAGGAAGATTCTGGGATTTCTGTCTCAGCACTCCAGCTTTCGTGTCCTGTGGCTTTGGGCAAACCACTCCCCTCTGGGAACTCCATTTTTCTCAGCTCTAAAAGTAGGATAACATCAGCACTGTGAAATGCAAACTGGTCACTATTGTCCATACCTCTCCATATTCATGCCCTTCAAAATGTGCCTTTGCAACTTTTTCCTTCAAAATTGGAGTCCATTTCCCTAACCCTTAAGTAGGGGCGGACTTTTTGCTTTGTTTTTGCAAATAGGATGCAGTGGAAGTGACAGTGAGCCAGTTTGGAGCTTAGGTTCAAGGAACCTTGCATGCTTCTGCTAGCTCTTTTGGACCCCTGCTTCTGCTATTGGAGGAGGAGAGCCCAGGTGGAGCAGAGGTGCCTTATCCCAGGGGAAGCTATCTTAGACCAGCTAGCTCCCAGCTACTCTGCAGACCTCTAAGAGCCACTGAGCTTTATCCAGTTCAACCTGAAGAATCATAAGCTAAAGAAATAGTTGTCTTAAGCCATTAAGTCTGGCATTAGTTATGCAGCAAAAGCTAATGCATTCCCTTGCTTCTCAGATGGTTGTATTAAATGAGATAGTATGTGTGAATATTTTGTAAACTGAAGCTTATCTTCCCCATTTCCCCTTCCTCACTCTGAAGTATCCCTGCTTACATCAGTGGATTCAGAGTCTGCCTTTTCTCAGCACTGGACACCATCTCTGACCAGAGGGAGACATGGCTAGAGAAGTGGAGTGACAACACCACCTCCTTCCTCTGATGCCAGGGCTCACTTCTCCATCTGATGGAATTTTGGAACTTCTGTCACCTCCAGACTCTAGACATTGCTCAATCTTTAATAACCGCTTTGTTGGACCCACTACCCCAAACTCTTGCCTGTTCTTAGACCCTGATAACTAATAGAATGAGAAAACCCTAGAAGTATACTCCAAAGACTTTTGTTCAAGTTTGCAAGGTTAGGCGGTCCTGCTAGCGAATTCTGTGACCCCTGGACAAGCTCTGAGACTTCATTTCTCCAAAATCAGAAAAGGTGACGTGCTTCTTACCCATCCATCACAGGGGTGAATTAGGAATCATGAAGTAATCCTGTATGTGAAAGCACTTTTTCAACTATAAAGCCCTGAACAAATTTATGGTATTGTTTGCCCGTTACACAAATAGTTATTGAGTGCTACTGTCTCCAGGCACTATTCTAGAAGTTTGGGCAATTTCAGTGAGTGAAGCAGACCAATCCCTGCCTGCATGTGGTTACACTACATTATTAGTGTTACCCAGCCCTTCTGTGGCCCTATGACATTGGTGTCTTTTTTACTAGAACTTGCCTTTGTCTCAGCATGGGTTTCTTAGGAAAGAGATCCTGAGGAAAACATACATGCTAAGGCTCTATTGGTGGGTAAAATCCAAAGCAGCAAGATTATGGAGTAAAATGGGAACCAAGGCAGGGGAGGGGAAGTAGATATAAGGTGTGACACTGAGCTGCCCATAGCTTCTCTCTAAACAGCCATTTGTTGGGCTATGCAGGACGGCTTTGTGGAGGTCACATGGGACAATATGTCTTGGAAGAGCCCCCTCAGGAGAAAAAGGGAGAGCAGTTCTATGCCAGCTCCTTTCCGTCTGCCATCTCTCAGTGGTCAAAGGTCATACAATGCAAGTTAATTCTTCCACACTGCCAGGTGTGTTACCTGACCCTCTTAGCAGGCACCTGGAGAGCAAGGCCCATTCCAACAGTGGCAGCATGGAGTGGGTCCAGTTAGGTGAGCCAGTGAGTATGAAAACCTATTGTCAAGTGTCTTGTACTTTGGTGTTGTGCCCGCACATGGGGCACAAGGCTGGTGGTGTAAGGCTAATGTAGGGGCACTGTTGGGGCATGCCTCATGACATGGGAGAGCTGCAGAGGGCTTGGCTGGTCAAGCAGGGGAGGGCATTGACAGCATGCCCACTGCTGTGAAACTGGTATGGAGCACATAGCCTCTCTTGAATGAAGCCAGAAATCTCTTTTGGTCTCTAAGAATATGATTGAGGTCAGATGATCTTTCTAGAGGCAAACCATGGATGAGAAAATTTGGGAAGATCATGAACAGGATCTAGTGCCCATTTGGACAGAATTTCACAAAGCTTAGCATAGCAGAAGGGGGCCCTTGTCCTCCCCTCCCACTAGCTTGCATTGTGACCTCAAGCCCACTCCTCCATGGCCCCGATTTCCCATGTGTGAAATGCCAGCTCAGCCATTCTGGAGCATGCAGAGCCATCCTTCCTTCCCCCTGACTGTGTCCCCTGTTCTTTGTGTGTGCAGGGAGCATGGGCGACCATAGGAGAGGCAGACTCACCAGGGGAGAGTCACAGAAGGGTAATGAATAACCAAGGTCACAGGAAACTTCCTCCTCCTGGCACTGTTACAGTCCAGGTTCTATATAGCCATCGAGGACTTCCATCCAGTGCTGACCAGCTGCAAATATTTAACACATCCTGGGTGGAAAGAAGGCCACCAATCACCAGCAGTCCTCAGCAATGACTCTGAAGGAAGCCAAGGGCGAAATCTCACTGGTGTCAACCCTCTCGGTTGGCGTCCGTAATGACCAAGAAATGCCTGAAGCCCCTGCCGACTGTATGTCTAAAGGTGACCCTCGATTTATTTATGAGGCAGCGGAGTCCTTTAACTTTTGAACTTTTTGATGGGTTGAGCCTGCCAAAATGTGATTCCAGAAGCATTTTGAGTAAGTAATTATTTTTCCAACAGGACCAATGTCACTGACTAACGATTATTGTGTGCTTGCTGGGCTAGGCGTGCATTTTTATATGAATCTCTCCTTCACCTTCACAGTGAGCATGTGAGGTGGGTCCTAATTTATAGATGAGGAAACTGAATTCACAGAGACTAAGTAGTTTGCCCTAGGTCACCCAGCTAGGAAGTGACCAAGCTGTATTAACTCAGAAACTAGAATTCAAGCTTTTGGCCACTTCACTTTTCAATGTCTCTTCATGAAAACACTGAATTGTCTTATCTAGTGGTAGGGTGATCAGGGAGCTTATCATCCAGACTAGTCCACTCTCAGGTGTAAAAGGGGAACCATGAACTATCACCCCAACGTAGTAGGAGTACCCCAGCAATCTGGGCTGCCCCGGCAAACAGAGACATCTAGTCACCCTAGGACTTGGAGCAGGAGAATAAAAGCTGGAGTCAATTTATTCTGACCTTTACCCTCTTTCTTATTTCCCACCTGGGATTAGTCTCAGGCCACCAAGGCCTGTTGCTTACTGAAACCACAGGAACTGACCTTAACGTGAACACCTACTGTGTTCAGTAGAACACGTAGAATACGTAGAACACCTACGTAAACTTAAAACGCTATACACATTTGATTAATGCATGCAGATTACATTTATCAACCCTGGTAATATGTGGGGGATGATGAAGACACTTTGCCTGAGTTATATCATTTAAGCCCCATAGCCGCCCAGCTGCCATGTCTCATTGCCAATATTTGACAGATAAAGAAATAGAGACTAGGGCAGGTTAAAGGGGATACAAGGAGATGGCAGCAGTCTGAGGTACCGTCTCCTGTGTTCCATGTGGTTTATGCTGTCCTGCTGAGCTCACTCTTATTGTTGGAGGGGACTACTGTGCTTGACATCAAACAGAGTCCTTGGGGGAGAGATGGTGGCCCTCCCTCCCTGCCCCAGCCTGGGATGTTTCCCAGAGTTTGGCTTCTCTGATGGGACGGTGGTGCTTGCATTGGATGATGAGCTTGTCCCCACCAGTGTGCTGATGCTCACTTGCCTTTCCTGGGTAACTGTGAGCTGGAAGGCTGAATGATGGCTGCCAGTGCCTAGAACACCATGACATTGGCTGGGAGGATTTTGGGAAAAGGCAAGAAGCTACTGTGTCCTTCAAGCACATGTGGGAGACAGTGACCCTGGATTCCTTCTTCATTCCATCTGATTATCCGGTTCGCTCCATCTGAGTGGAGGGAACTGGCCATGGTTCTGGTCCCACTGCAGCCAGACCCATGGGTCTCACAGATCATGTTTCCTCCATTGGTCTCAGGAACGTGGTGGCTACCTTTACACAACATTTGTGCAAGACCTATAATACATTCATAGCCTTTGACTCCATTACTTGTTTTCTGAGAATTTACCCCAAGTGGATAATCCTGACTGTGGAAGTGGTTTTCTGCACAAAGAGAGGGAGGAAGCCATTGGAGTCTAGGAGAGCAGGGGACCCAGTGATTGGAGTGGGAGGGTCCTGCTACAGTGGCAGGGAGAGGGCCTGGGGTCGGCCAGATGTGGGTTGCCATGTTTGACATCTGTGAAGTCTCACTGAGACTATTACTTTTTACCTAAAATAGAGATGATGATGGTTTTTTTCTGGTGTCATTGAGAGGATAAATGGAACTATTGATTGATTAATATCTATCTTTACTTCACAAAGTATTCGAGGTATTCTGTTAGGATTTATATAGTAAAAAAGAAAAGAAAAACAAAGAAAAAATTGAGTTCTCTGTGTATGACATCATGTCATCTGCAAATAGTGGAAGATTTACTTGTGTGGGGGTTGGGTAAGATAGGTGAAGGGGATTAAGGGTATCCTGATTGACGTGAACACTGGTGTTGTATAAAAATTTTGAATTGCTGTATTGTACACCCGAAACTAACATAACTGTATGTAAATTACACTTCAGTAAAAACAAGTGAGATAAGTTTGAAAAACAGAAAATATATAAATTTGCAAACCTAGGGATCACAAGCAATCATTAGTGGGCCAAGAAGTAAGTTATTTGCCTCCTGCTGGCCAAGGCAAGTGAGAAAGGATCTCAATGACATGGCTCTCTTATCCATAATTTTAAAGGGGACATAACACACAAGCATATGCCTAGCACAGAAATGGTGCCCTTTACTGATAATTTCTCTTCCCTTTTCCCTATCTGGCTTCCATCCTATAAACACCTTGTGGCCTATGGCCTATATCATAGACTAAGGTTCTGTGTCTCAGAGCTGGTGTGGACATGCAGGGGGTCAAGGGAGACTTGGGAGGATTTCCATGGTCTGTGTTCTTCCATGAGCTTACCTGGGAAACCTAATACAGGAGCTAGCCTCACCTCCCTCTAACAGGGTGGTAGGAATGCTGTGATGTTTTTATTTTTGTGTGTTGAGCTCCCGTTGATGGAGCCCTCACCCTGTGTCCTGCTCTAAGCTAAACAAGCATCAGTGCTCTCCTTGTTACTTATACCAATCCTTTGAAAGCGGAACTTTACATTAGATAGAATGTGAGTTCCACAGAGGGCAGGAACTTGGTCTGTGTTATTCACTGCTGTATTCCCAGAGCCTGGATATGGAGGACAATAAACACTTGTTTTATCAATGGATAGATGACTGTTAGGTCACTGGAGTAATGGATCGTGCAAGTGTGATTCTTTTCTTTTCAGGGGTAAATTAGAAACACAAAAGATATGCCATTAGTAAGGCTCCCTCTCCCACTTTCATCAAATTGACACATAAAGAAGACAAGCAGGGTGGCTCACATGCTAAGCACAAGGGGCTCAGACCAGGGAGTCCCGGAGAGAACCCTAGCTCTATCATCCATGCCCGTGTGACTTTAAATGTGCTATTTATTCTCTTCAAGTCTCCATTTTCCAATTACATGGTGGGAATGGCAAAAGTTCCTCTCGAAACATAGCTTGACTAGGTTTTGGTCCCCATCCTAAATATCTCAAAGAAAGAAGGGAGGAAGGCATTGATATCTTCCTGCCTACCTCCTCCCCTCCTCCATAACAAGTAAGGTGGAGTCACCTGACTTGTGTTCACAGGACCAGAGAACGTTGAATCTGTAATGCCTTCTACTGATGGTATATGGGAAGATGCTATTATTAACTATTACTTATTCCAAATGAAGGCACTGAGGTGAACTCCATGACTACCTGGGCTTCTAGTCAGACAGACTGCCAGACTACTCCAAGTTATCCTAGAGCCACAGCCTCCAATCCAAGCACAGGCAGTTGGGTCTTCTTCCCTTGGGCAGGAAAAGTGATATTGGTGCATGGACCATGAAGCTGACTTGGGATATGGCCAGGATTCAACCCCAGGTGTGCTGGACCCCAAGCCCTGCTCTTTCATTCCATTGCACTGGACTTGGACAAGTCTATCCCTTGAGAACTGGGATGTATACCTGATCAAAGGGTGGGTGGCAGGAAAAACTGAGAATTGGGAAAAAGGAATCTTCCCCAATTGGAAATTGGGGAAATTAGGGAAAGCCCCAAGATTCATCATGGATTTTCAGAATGATGGTGGGAATGATGTGTAAATGTCCTGGGAGCTGGAGGAACCTGGGTCACCTTGGTGACATAGAGGGACTGGGTGACTAGTCACAAGAATCTTAACTCCCAAATATTTAATGAATTCAGGTGTGCAGCCAGGACAGGACAGATAGCCCTTTGTGATTTTTCTTCTCCTTTTTTTCCTATTTCCCTTCTTCCTGCACCTTCTACTCAGAGAATAGTCACTTCTGCCACAGTCAGTTGGGACTGAAGATGAGAGGGGGAGGAATAAACTAGAAAGTCTCTCTGCACGTTGTCCTAAATTTAGTCTCATCTGTGGCTCATACTGTTCAGTAAGGGCTCTCCTGCAGTGTCCCTGGGAGGCAGGAAGTTTGTAGGCACTTTGCTCCACCATGCAGGTCCAGGTGTTAGCAAGGTGTTGTTCAGAGTTAGGGCAGCTTTATAATTTTTTCATCCAATCAGGAACAGAACGCTTTTTGTAAAGGTTTTATTTATTTATTTGACACAGAGAAAGACACAGTGAGAGAGGGAACACAAGCAGGGGGGGTGGGAGAAGAAGAAGCAGGCTTCGTGCTGAGCAGGGAGCCTAACATGGGGCTCAATCCCAGGACCCTGGGATCATGACCTAAGCCAAAGGCAGACGCTTAATGTCTGAGCCACCCAAGTGCCCCCAGGACCAGATCTTTTTGAAAACAAAAGAGGGTACTATCACGAATTGTAGTAGGACACAGTTATAAACTGGGACTGTGCCGAGCAAAGAGGGACATATGGTCACCCCCTTCCGTGGGCCCAGAATTGAGACACCTTGTTGAGAAGTTGGAATATACTGACAATGAGCTCTACTGGGATGGACTACAAAAGTTCAGGATTTGAAGTCAGTCCTAATGTCTGTTCTGGTTCTTAGCAAATCACATACCCCTAAGAACCTTGGTTTCTTCATCTGCAAGTGGGTTTGTGATAATTTCCACATTAAGGCCATTGTCAAGGTGAAGAGAAAGGAGCTGAAAAAGTATTTTGTAAATGTAGTTACTCTTCAAATATTCTGTCCCAGTCGAAGTCCTCTCTGATAAATTTATTGCTTTTTTTTACTTTCTTAATTCCTTTAGCATTTTCCCACTGGACTACCAGTTAGGAACTTGAATATATATTGACCTATACTTTTCCATGGTTACCTTGCATTATTTTTGGCTTCAGTAATAACCTTATTAATGTGGTATCTCCTTTCTGGAGTTTAGACAGTATTTTAAGCCCTAGTATTATTTTGTTTTATTTATTTATTTGAGAAAGAGAATGAGAGAGACAGCTAGAGAGTGAGCACTTGTGAGTGGGGAGAGAGGCAGAGAAAAAGAGGGAGAGGGAAAAGAAGAAATCCCAAGCAGACTCTGTGCTGAGTGCAGAGCATGGAACCTGATGTGGTTTTTGATCCCATGATCATGACCTGAGGCAAAACCAAGAATTAGAGGCTTAACTGACTGAGCCACCCAGGTGCCCTATTAAACCCTATTATTCTGATTAACAGTGCCTGCTGTTTAATAGTGGTACGACTTCCAAAAATTTACTTAATCTCTCTGTGTCACAGTTTCTTCCCACCGGGGAAAACAATAATATGTACCTCTAGGGTTAAAGGGAAGAGTAGATGAATTAATGCATGTAAAGTACTAATCATAGTGTCTGCCACGGGATTCACATTTAAGACATTCCAGCTTTGGTATTTGGTGTGAAAACAGGATATTCTTGACTGGAAGATGTTTATCCCATGGCTTCCAGGATGCCCCTAGCAAGCCGCCATGTATCTACAGTTTGAGAACGGACCATTCTACATCATGCCCATGCACTATGTAATCTCCTATTAATTTGGTTTCACTCCAGGGAGGAGGTCATTTCTTACCAGGAAATATGCCACTGGAATCCACTTGCGACTGCAAAGTCTACTGCTTCCTCACAAGACTGCCATTGTTGTGAGGCACCAAGTTTTTAAGTAAGAAAAGCCGAGTGATGAAGGACATGACATTGGAGGATCAAATGGGACCTCATAGGAGTGATTTGGTCACCAGCAATTGTGGGGGGGGAGGAGCATTGTGATTATTTGGATGCCAAGGCTCAGCAGGAGGAACCCATTTGGTTGGTTAATTACCCTTGAAAGAGTAAGAAGGTCAGAGGCGGGCATGGCTGACAAAGTCCATTGAGCCTGCTGGATGGAGGCCAAATCAATCCACATTGACCTCCTCTTTCTCCTCTGGAGGTGTCAGTGACTGCTTAGGAGGTGGGCACCAAGCAAACATTCTGATGCCTTGGAGAGGCCAGTCTGTGGGGAAGGGCTCTGAGCTTGAAACCTTGAAAGGAGATCCTGGTTCTAATCCTTTCTTTTCTATTCCCTTAGTGCATGACTTTAAACAGGTCATCTCTTGACCCTAACCTTTTCCCTTAAAAAGGGGTGCTCATCCCAAATGATGCTGGGGGGCCTTCCTGCTCCAACACTCTTTGGCTATTAATTTTGGGAAAGCTGAAGCAGCTCATTATCAACCATAGGTTTGGGATTCATCTCTTAGAAATCTGCCAAGAAATAAGTTTGACCATATGTTGAAAATTATTGAAGCTGGATGATGGGTACATGGGGGTGCATCATGCTATTTGATTTATTTTTACATATGTTTGAAATTTTCTATAATAGGGAAAGTTTTAAGAATCTGTAAAAGCCTTTTAAAGTTAATGGCAAAATGATCAGATTTAATTCATTTGTGGAAGACCAGAATTTCTCATGCATCGGGTCGGGTAGAATGCGGTATAATTTAAGGAAAGCCCACTTGATAAAAAGTCTCTTTACCACCCACTCTCATGTTGCCTGGGAGGCTTCCAACATCAAACCCTTTAAGAGAGAGTGTAGTTTTGTGGAAAAGAAATTATTTTGGTCTTGTTTGGCCTGGATTTGAATCCTGAACTTCAGTTTTTAAAATCTGTAAAATGGTAATAATTGTACTGACTTAGTGGACATCTGGTGAGGACCAGGAGCAATGTACAAAGCACTAAAGTAGCTCTTGTTGTGACATCTTGGTTTCCAGTACAGTCTTTAAAATACAACCATTGCAGGGTAAGTCTCAGGCTTATAAATAAACCTAAACGAATGCATTTGTAAGCCCATAAGATGGCATATCTTAGTGAGATTGGGGTCCCTGATTTCTAATGGTGGGAGGGTAAGGAAAACCAAGAAGAGGCTAGAGAGACAGCCAGTGGGTGAGGGAGTAGGGGGGCTTCAGAGACATTTCTCAGCCCTGCCACTTCCTCATATATCCTTAACACAAAAAGTTATTTTCATACTGAACCTGGATGTGCCTCTGTCCCTTCTATCCTGAAAGAGCCTAAAAGCAGCATGACATAGTGTCAAAAGACTTGGATTTTTGTGTCAGAGATCTGAGTTCAAATCCTAATCTGCCATTTCTTAGTTTTGTGAGTTTATTAAAATCATTCAACTCCTCTGAGACTTCCTTTCTCTTCTAAAAATTTGAAAGGGGATGGATTTTTGAGAGCATTCAGTGGAAAATGTTATAATGTCTGATTTGCAGTAGGTACTCAGTATTGTTCCCTTCCTCTTTACCTGTAATGGGAAGCTCCAATCGTTCAAATGTTCTCCTTTTTGCATCATGTGACTTGTGCCATTAAGCATATAGTTCAGCTGAACCTATTAAGAACATATGCAAATCTTCTTATCCATGATATCTCTTTAAGTTTGTGAAAACTGTGGTCACATTTTGTTAGCCCCCTATTTCTTCTGCTATCCTCTCCCCACTCCATGACCCAGTCTTCACTTTTCACAGGGATATCTCAGTGAATTTAAACTAATCCCCATGTGCCTAAGTGTGGTAGATCGTAACACTGGCCACAAAAATGTCTCTTCCCTGTATCTTCATATTTATATCACTTTTTAAAGCTCCTCCTACCAAGAAGTGAAGGTCCTTCTTTGCCCCTTGAATCTGGAGTGGCCAAATGATATGTTTGGCCAATGGGACAATAGCACCAAGATACTTGAAAAGCATCTGCTGATTGACACTCATCCTCTTGGGATCCCTGTTACCAACATCTGGACACTCCTGGACTATGGTCTATGACAGGCCGCGTGCAACTAAGATGAGCCATTGTAGCCAAACCCCTGCATATGAGATAGTTTAGCCAAGGCCAGAGAAACGATCCAGGTACCCTGACCTAATTATCTGGCCCACAGAGTAATGAGCAAAATAAGTGGCTCTTGATTTAACCCACTACGTTTTGAAGGGCTTGATTTGCAGAAAATCTTATACATCAGGCTTTCAGAACATTTGTTCTCCTCTGCCTCCTTGGATATGCCCATTATGCCCCCAATTGTTTTTTTGGCAATTCTGAAACATCCATTTTCTTGGAACTTTCTAAATTACTGGGTGCTTGGCACAAGTGGCTCATTCTGTCTGTTCCTGACTTCTTCCTACTAAATTCAAACCATATGGTATAGAAATACAGATCAATGTCCAAAAAGTCTTTAGAACCTCTTTGGAAGCTTAAAAAAATCCCACCCAAAACTTTTGCAAGGAAATCGTGCTTGGCCAAAAAGAAGGAAACTTGAACAGCTTGAGTTCTGCTCAGTTCTTCCTGCAAATGATAAATAATTCTATACTTAGAAAAATTTATTCTCTAGGTTTGAATTAATAAGGTGGCCTCTGCCTGACATTCAATGGGTCTGCATAGAATTTTGGAGCTGGAAGAAGCCTCAGATTTTCTTTGGTTCAACTCTATCTTTTTATATATGGAAAAACTGGGATTGGAAGTGCCTCTGTAGTAGAAGGACCACAGATTCTCTGAGTCAGAGATCAGTGCTTACAGTGGTCATATTTGAGTTTCTATGGATGTAACTTCCTGCTTTCTGGAGTATTAGATGCAAATGTGTATGTAAGGGTCTGGGAATGAAGGCATGGAGGGAGGGATGTGGTATTGTTGAATCCTATTGGTCTTTCATGAAGCCACTGGACCCAATCATGAGTGTTTTAAGATCAGGGGTGTGGTTAATTTTTCACTGC
Organism: Enhydra lutris kenyoni; assembly: GCF_002288905.1. NCBI lineage: Eukaryota > Metazoa > Chordata > Mammalia > Carnivora > Mustelidae > Enhydra > Enhydra lutris. The sequence continues at coordinate 7,688,601 of NW_019154098.1, read as the reverse complement.
ATCTTTGGGTCTGCCAAAGTGCTTGGATCAATAGGTCCTTTCATTTATTCTGCTGTAGACCCTTTATAAGTCAGGTGCAGACTCATTCAGATGTAATTATGCTGTAAATGAGGTGATGAATAAGACTTGACTCTTGACATGGAGGAGCTCATAGTCTATGAGGGAAGACAGATGCATAAACAAATGATTAAAAGGGACCCTTTGGAGAAGAGTTACATCTGAAACCTTGAGAGCAAAAATTCAGTGGAACTGATGGACATTGGAGAGCTGTTGGACTCCTCCTTGCTTTACTATATGTAGCTACTCCCATCATGTCCCTGAGACACCAGTGAGGTCTAGGAGTTTTGATCTGACAGAAGCCACCATAGTTTGGGAAAGCAAGAAAAGAATGGGTGAACCCAAAGGCAATCATAATTCCATAATTGTTCTTAAGTCCTTATTCCCATAATGGGTTATAATATCATCCTTGCATTTATTTCAAGAAGCCTTGGTTTTTGAGACAAACAAGTCTGAATTTGAACCTAGATTTTGGCACCCACTTTCCATCTGAGTTTTTTGAGCCTTGATTTCTTGTTTACTAAAGTGAATGTTGATGGTTGGTTCATAGCAGTTCTTTAAAAATGTGGTTAATGAAACACCATCTATCAGTTTTAAGATCCAAATTCCTTAAAAATACCTGAGAATTGACTTTCTCTGCTTGACTTATTTCACTCAGCATAATCTCTTCCAGTCCTGTCCATGTTGCTACAAAAGTTGGGTATTCATCCTTTCTGATGGAGGCATAATACTCCATAGTGTGGAAGGGGCAGGAGGTGGGAGGTTGGGGGATCCAGGTGGTGGGTATTGTAGAGGGCGTGGATTGCATGGAGCACTGGGTGTGGTGCAAAAATAATGAATACTGTTACGCTGAAAAAATAAAAAATTTTAAAAAAATACCTGAGAATTAATTAACAAAGAATAAAGATCCTAAGAATGTATTAAAGTTTAAAAACTATCATGGTAATGGTTTTATTGGCTGAAGGAGAAAGGATAAAGATGGGTTAGTAAAGAATGTTTCCTAAGGAAAAAATAATGGATGGGTGAGGGAAAACTCATGGAAGAACTACCAATTTTACGATGACACACTGTGATGGGATTGGGGTTCATCTCCAAGTCATGAACATGAGAAGGACATGGGGATATTTATGCTTCAGAAGGAGCACAAGGATGGAAGGATGTGTGACAGTACATTGATGCACATCAAATATTCATGAGCTGTTCTACAGTTCCTAGCCTTCTGTGAATTAGGTTGGGGCCATATCATGGGGTTTTGGCTAAAAGGATGTGGGCAGAGTGTAAGCCACTTTTAAGAGTTACAGTTCTAAAATCCTTTCTTCCTCTTCTATAAAGAACTTGGAGGCCATGTATTTCAGAGGACACAGAAGATGGGGAAAGCCAGCCAACTCACATCAGATGATAGTATAAGTGAGAACACTCATTTACTATGTCAGGTTATAGATATTCCAGCATTCATCACAGCAGGGCCTCTCCTATCTAACCCAAGGGACCAGATTAGAGACAGAGGGACCAGTTAAGAAGCTGTTGTAATAGCAAGGTCTAGTGATGACAAGGGCCTGGACTGTGATAGCGCCTTGTAGATGAAGCAGCAGCAAATCCCCAAAACACTGTGGAAATGGCACAGCTAGGTTCCAAATCTCCCAGGAAACAGCCTGGATTAATATACAGCTCCCAGCTTGTACCCCTGCCTCCACCTGTCCTCTCTGACAGTCTATTTTTAACTCAACAATAAGAAATATCTGCTAAAATGCTAGTCTGATTATGCCATTCTCCTGCACAAAAGGCATCAGTTGTTTTCCAACCCTCACAGGGTAAAAACCGAGAAAGGCCTATGAGGCCAACATGATCTGCCCTCTTGTTACTTTTCTGACCCAGTCTCTACTTTGTCCCTTTTTCCATTAACTGCACTTTGCCCACAGTGATATCCTGATGTTTTTTTCAACCCACAGACATGCTCAGACCTTAGGACCTATGCCCATCCTGTTTCTTCTACCTGAAATACTCTTTTTCAGATTTTTTTCAGGATTAGCTCCTTCACTTTAAGTCATTACTCAAATGTCTTTTTGCTGAGGCCTGTAATTTAAGATTACATTCCACTCCCGTCCAACACTCCTACCTTCCCTTCATTGCCTAATTTCTCTCCATAACATGTAACACTACCCAAAACATTATATTTCTACCTATTATTTATTTAATGTTTGTTTCCATCCACTAGAATGTAAGCTCCAGCAGGGCAGAATTTCTTCGTATTTACTTATTTATTTTTGTACACTGCTATATTGGTAATGTCTACAGTAGTGCCTGGTACCCAGTAGGCACTCAACGCTTACTAAGTGAATGTTGACTAAATGAGTGAACTAAACCTGAAGAATATTGTTAGCATTTAGGCATTGGTAGAAGAAAAATGCCTCATAAACACAGAATATGTAATGGGTAGGAAAGGCACAGAGGGCACTAGGAGAGCTCGGTTTGCCTGCAAGGATATTGACAGTCACTCAGCTTAACTTCGTCTCTTGGCAGTTTTTGATCAAGTGGTTAAGACAGCAAATCTGTTACTCCCTTACATCTCTTTTGTCCCTACCTTATCCTGGCAGCTCCAGAAAGGTCATTGCTAATGGGTGGCGGTGGGGGGCAGGCTATATAAGAGAATGCATGGAAGCTCATGCCTCCAATGGCGCATACCCTACAGCAGGTGATTCATTAACTTCTATTCCCTTCCTTCACAAGTCCTTCATCATTTCTTCCTCTTCATCGACCTTTTGTCAGGTATGTTTTTTAGCCACCTCAGTAGTGAATGGTTTGAAGACTATACTTGTTCCCAGGTTAAGAATGGAGGCTGAGAAGGAGGGAATATGGCAAGGAAGGATGAAGGGGAAAAGAAAGGGTGGGAGAAGTTCTGGGGGCATGGCTCATGATTAACAGCTATCTGAGAGTCATCTCACTGGATTTCGCTGAATTTAGGCCATACAGTCATGGTTAAAAATATTTAATTCCCAACTTTAGGAAGATGACAGTATATCCCCCAATCACTGTGACACTAACCCTGTGTAGACTGTCGAGAAACCCCATGCAGTGTTCATTGAATTATCCCAGTGCTGATAAATTCTGCCACTCCATCCCAGATTCAATTTGGAGGTTGCAGATGCAGAAAAGATGATGAATGTGGGGATGAATCTAATTTCATTAACTGAAGCCTTCATATTCTGCACTTCCAATAAATATCGACAAAGGGTGTGATGAAAATATGTGTAGCTGGTGGCCTTTTCCCAGCTTTGTCTTGCCAGGACTGTATAGAGAAGCCAGGGAAAGAAGCAGGTTTGGATCTAGCTCGAGAGCCTTTGGGTTCAAGTCTTAGTTCCATCAGTTACTAGCTGGTGACTTTGGAAGACAGAGCTTTAATTTTTTTCATCTATTCAATGGGAGATATATTAGTTCTTCCAAAGATCCAGGGACAGAAAGTGTGAAAAGTGCCTGAGGACTTGGCCTCATTGGATCTTTTCACTCTGCCTTTGATGGTGACTATGTCATCTTATGTTGGCTCTTTTCTTGGCCTCAAGATGGATGTCCTTACATCTGTGGGCTTCCATTCTTCCTTATGTGACCCCAGCATGAAAGCAGGATGCTCATTTCGCAGAATTCCAATGAAAAGTCATATAGTCAAATGCCTAACCTGTCTCTGGGGCATGGGTCGGGGTGGGGGGGATGTTCCGATTGGCTTAGCCTTGCTTACTTCTTCTATACCTGGAGGAGGAATCAGCTTCCTTGGAGCTGTCATAAAGAGGGAGGGGAAAATGGATGCCAGTGAGGCCACCAAAACATCTCTACTGAAGGCATTAAATTGTTTCCTCATCTCTAAGTACCTGGTTGGGGTACAGGGAGAGGACTCATTGCCCTTCTCTATTCCCTCATCCTTTCCCTTCCCTCCCATCTGCCTGCTACAACGAACTGCCAAACAGTGATGTTCAGACAATGAGCATTATGGAGTGTGGGGAGGCTGCCGGTGTGGACCACCTCAGTATGCTCTCTGCCCTTTATCGTAGAGTGGAGCTTGGCCCGGAGGGAACCTCAAGAGCGGGAGGGTAGAGACTGGGCACTTATTGCCCTGGGGCTCTCTCTGTCCCTCAGTTCCCATTGGAAAGCCCTCTTCACATAACTACTCTCTTTGGATTCCAGTAACTTCTGCTCCCTTTGCCTCTCTGGACCTGGGGTGGTAACTGCTCCCTGCTTTCATTAACCCTTAGGTTCTGCACTATCCCTTACTGGTTTTCTTCCCACATGTAGTTCTATTATTAAACAGCTTGTACGTGCCTTGGCTTCGCCATCAGAGTCCTGACTGACACATACCTTCATCATTTTATGTGGATGTCCCGCAGTAGGCGGGACACATGACATCTGTGGCCTCATTCTCCCTCTGTCTCAGGTCTTGTTTTCCTGTCTCTTGATCTATTCTCTTTGCCTTGTGGTCTCACCAACACTGCAGTCCTAGTAACCCAGGATTTTAAGTTATGAGCTTCATGGGCACCGCTTTAGAGAATGTGCACCTCACCTTGCTGTGGTTGCTGGACCCCTAGCAATTATTCATGGCTGACTTCTAACGACCATGGAGCCTCTGTGGTGGGCGTGGGTTGTCCACAGTGACCACGTAGGCCCAGGAAATGCACATTTGGGTATTTCCAATGCGGAGACCTGGCTCAAGCCTATGCTTAAAGGGAAGGTAAGACAGCCCACATGGAGGATGAAGCCTCCAGTTTCAAGTCTCTAGGGGCCTTTGCTTAACTGTTTTAACTGCAAAATGCACACTTAAAAGAGCAAGACCTCCTGGGTGGGGGCGTGGGGCGGTGTGGTGGGAGGGCGATGCCAGGGAAGCTGTCAGACTCATTCAACAGCCATCCCACAGAGGAGCCCCGTGGGCCAAGCCTGAACCCTCAGAGAGGTGGCACTTCTCCCTTTGGTGCTCAGTCCCTTGTCACCAGAGCTCATTATCTGCTCAGTGTGAGTCACTGTGCCCCACTCAGCGGCCCCCACACCCTTTAGCTGAGTAGGCTCTGAGAGCCTTCCTAGTGGGAGGACATGGAGCAGAGAGGCCCCAGGCTTAGGCCTCCTGGGACTTAGGAAGAACACTGGCTTTCTCTTTTTTCCCATTTGGAGACACCTGTGGAAGGAGGAAAGGGAGAGGGAGAAGGAGAGCAGGAAGGGGAGAGCTGAGCTTCAGAGTGGCAGAAAGGGTCTGGTAGAGCAGGTGCCTGGGTCACAGAGACCACAGATCTGTGTGGACTCTCTTTGTACTGATCACTACAGCCACAGCCTTGTCTCCTACCCTTTGTCCTGGTCAGGTCTTATTTGGCTGTCCCCAACATGCATTCTCTCCCCTCCAGCCTGTCATCCCTCTTTCCTCACCAAGCTGCTCTGGATCTTTCTCTAACCTCACCTTCCTGTCCATTTTAACCATTGCTGTGGGGCAGAGGCCCATGTCTTCTCCTGCCTAATCCCATTGCTTGCTAGCTGTCCCCATTAGGCCAGTGAAAGCACATGTCTAACAGCAGATTCTCCCAAGTGCTGGCCATTCTACTGGTGCCCACCTGCCTAATGGAAGTATCCGTCCTTCTGTCTGTGCCCTGAGACCGGGAACTCCTGGGACAGGCCTATTCCATCCAACTCTGCATCTCAGAAGCTGACATATAATTAAACCAGAGGCTCATAACAGGGGCAGTTGTGCCTCCCAGGGACACTGCGTAATGTTGGGAAACATCTTCTGGGTTAGAACGGCGGAGGGATGGTACTGGCATCTAGTGGGGAGGCCAGAGATGTGTCTGATGCTGCAGCCCACAGGCAGTGCCCCCACTCCATCCGCAACGAAGGATTATGGCCCCAATGTCAACAGTGCCAAGGTTGAGAAGCCAAGCCTAATCCCATGGTGGTTACTCAAGCGATGTTTGCTGAATGAATACATTATGGAAAATGCGGTGAAATATGGGTTGCTTACCATCTGCCACATACTGAACTGAACACTTTCTCTGTCTGTCTTAAATCTTCCCTTCACCCCGTAAGGTTTTAATCACCGTGAGCATGTGGGTGTATCTTCCCTACACCCTAGTCCCCCTAGGTCTGGCACTGTGCCTGGCATGTACAGGGGTTTCATATGTGCTTGAAGAAGCTGAAGCTTGGGGAGGTCATCTGACGGAGAGTGGCCTGCTGGGGCTCTGACCCTGCCGTGGTCTTTCTGCAACATCACACCATACAATAACTGCCTGCAATTTCCAACGTCTTTTACCCCCACAGGTTCACTGACCTTCAGAAATGCAGGTAGAACAAGTTTTATTCAACCCATTTAGTAGTGGGGAAGTTGAAATACGGGGGTCTCAGGGACTTGGTTTAAGTACTGCAGGGAGGTCTGGGTGGGTCTTCCCGGAACTCAGTCTTTTCAGAGGAGATAACAGGTGGGCGGGTAGGGAGGAGAGGGGGATTGGCACTTTCTCTTCTGCCAAGACCTCTTGATGAGAATCTAAAGTAAGCCTGTCTGGGTCAGTGGCTACTGTGTTGGGGGGCTTTGTCAGCTAACTGGGGTATTATCACATTTCCAACCTCAACGAAATGAATTAGAAAGACTCCTGAACTTGAGTCAAAGATCTGTGGACAGAAGATCAGGCTCGGTCACTATTTAAGTGATCTTGGCCAAATTCCTTAAACTTGCCTCATCTAATTTTCCTCCTTGGCTAAGTGGAGATAATGCTGCTGGCAGGCATAGAGGAGATGAAGCTTGGAAACGCTTCTCGAGGTAAGAGCCCTATCCAGTGCATGGACTGGGTGTGATGGGTGACCTTTACATTAAAACCTGTTTTTTGGCTACATTCAGTGAAATAAGCCAGACACAAAAGGACAAACACTGTAGGATTCCACTTCTGTGTGTCTCTGGTCAAAGCAGAACGGCAGTCTAGGACTGGGGGCAAGGGAGAGGATCAGTGTTTAATGGGAACAGACTTTCTGTTTGGGATGATGAAAATCCTGGACAAGGGTGGTGGCAATGGTTGTACAATGTTGTGAATATACTTAATGCCACTGAATTGTATACTTAAAAATGGTGAAAATGGTGAATTTTATGTGATTTTATTACCACAATAAAAAAAAATAAATTAAACATGGATTCCTGGTTTTTCAAAAGGATTTGTGTGTTTGGCCTCATCAAATCCAGTTCTTAATCCAACTTTTCTTTTACAGAGGAGGATGTCAAGGTAGAGAGAAACCAGATGACTGGCTCAGGGACGCATGCATGCGAGGATGGACCATGAGGAAAATGGGATCCAGGATGTGTCAATTCCATCTTGCTGCTTTTTGGTCATTGTCCCAGGTAAAGCCTTAGCTTTGGGTGAGTGGCTGGTGGTCAGAGAAGATGCCCTTTTCACTAAATAGGAATCAGGGCAAAGGTAAAGAATATTCCCAAAGTTTGGAAACCAAGCAGAATCAAGTCCTTGGGACATCAATGCACTTGCTGCTGGAAGCAAAGTGTACCTGTTGCTGATCAGATGAGTGATGGCAAGACAGGGAACAGCAGTCCCAGACACTAGTGTGTCTACCCCAGTGTCGGAGGTGATCAAGTGCTTGTTGAGAGAATGCATAGATAAGCAAGCACATTGCATGGAAGAATCTGGTGTCACACCAACTGCTGATTCCCAGATTTGCCACCTCTTATTGCCAGAGACCTGAGTTCAGGTCACTTTCTCTTCCTAAGCCTCAGTTCCCTCATCTATAAATCAGGGATAATAATGTGCATGACTCACAGGCTTGTCTTGAGAAGTAAGTATAAGATGTGGTAAGTGTTCAACAAGATAATGGCTATCATAATATTACTGGCAGTAATAATGGATGAAACAGGGATTTTATATTCAAGCAAGTCTTCTCTGTTAGATCCGTGTCAAAGCTTCAGGTCTCCAAGGTGCTTCCAGGAGAGGGGGCTATGTGACATTCAGAGATGGGGCAGGTGGGGGACCATCCAGGATCTCATTTGACCATAACCGTTTGTGGTGGTGCAGAGAGAGAGCCTTCGTGTGATTTCGGGGCATCCCCGATACATAACTCTGTCCAGCATCAGGGTCCTTAGGTGTTCCTCTTCTTCAGACTGTTGCTGTTTCCACGGGAGAGACAATCTGCCCAAGAGTTTTGTGAACAGCAAGGTGGTGTGCAGCATGAACTAGAGTCACATCAGGCACTGAGTTAGGGGCCAGGCTATAAGCCAGGGCCTGTGTGCCTCTGGGGTTCCATGCTTGTGATGGGAAATGGGTGTGTGCTCCCCCAGGAGCTGGGGGCCTGGGTGAGATCATCCCCTGTGAGCCGCTGGGCCCTGAATAGCAAGGTCTCCAAACTTCTCAGAAGAAAGGCTCTGTCTGCTTGCAAGACAAGTCTATAATTATAATTTTTGATTTAGAAAATAGCATGACTCAAGCTTGAAGCGGTGGGCAATGTGGGTAGTCATGTCTTGGTTTCTTTCCCAGAAAACCCTCAGCTAGGTACAACACACCTTTGATGGATGTACAGTAGAGTTTTTTCTTTCCGTGATTTCGAAGACCTCATTAATGCATTCAGAATATTAATTAGTTCTATTTTCAGCCATGACAAGCGGAAACTTTTCTGGATCTTTCCCACTCCTAGTGACTTTCTTTACTGGCCATCCTCAGCTTTGGTCACATTAACGCAGCAAGGCGATAACACTGGGGGAGGGGAGAAGACTAACAGGGAGAGAGGGCCCACGGGGCATGCTATTTCTTAAACTCACAAAACAGCCTGGAAGACTGCTGTTATGATCAGGGGTTACAGTCAGCCAAAATTCAGGGAGCTTAAGTAAGCAGCCGGATGTCAGAGGGACTGAGGGCCTGAGGGGCGGGGCATGTCAGGTACTCGCTTGTGCCCTTGCCGTTGCACCGCAACGCAGCGGGGGCGGGGAGGGGCTGGAGAGGACGCAGAAAGTGGCATGATCTAAATAAATGGCTGGCAACAGAGACAAAGTAGAAAAGCACCCCAGACAGTCTGGGTTCAGCTGCTTAAAATAGGCAAAGAAATTCTTTGGCTAATGCATAATCACCACAGGGATTAATGTAGCGCTGCTCCTTGGGGTTAATTTATACTCCATGAGCTCCTATTAGATGAGATTTCTAAAATGCATAAGAGCACAGGACTCGTTAGGGACTTTCATAAAAGCCTGGTTCGGGGAGAAGAGAGGGAGCCGGTGCCACGATGCCGGCCCAGAATAACCTGGGCAGGGGCAGGTGCGGAAGTCTGCTGCTGACCTGCCTGCCTGGGGGCCTTCTCTCCTTGTCCCGCTCAGCACTGCAAGGAAACAGCATGGTGGAGAGCAAAGACGGTGGGGGGCGGGGGCTGTCCTCGAATCCCAGCCAAGTGGAGGCAGAAGGGATCTTGGAGAACTTTTTATCCTATCCTCCTCTGCCGCGTGTGGCTGGACAGATGGGGGAGACGGAGGTCTGAAGGGGTGAAAGCTCATGGTCCAGTGCTTTTTAATTCTTTCCCTCTTCTGGATACAACCCAGCCCTCTGGGCTTGTCCAATATTCCCGGCAATGTCCTTTTACTACTGTTTTGCTTAATCAGCACTGATCCTAAGTTCTCACTCTTGAAGGAAGATGTCACTCAGTATCTTCCATTCACTCAGAAGGAACGTACTGCCCACCTTCTTGCCTGGTGTTGCGTTCAGCTCTGGAACATGCAGCTGCAGATCTCACCGCGTTTCCCTTCAGAGGACTGTTGGGAGCAAGGCAGCATTATAAACAAGGACTCCTAAGCCTCCTGCGAGCTCCTGCTCTTCAGTACGTCGCTGCTGAATAATGAAGGGATCTCCTGATTGGTTTGTCTCTTTCTGTCCCTGTCTGTCAGTTCAGGAAACATGCACCCACAGATTAATCTTCCAGAAAACAGCTCTGATCATGCAGAGCCCTCCGTGGTTCTCATCGCCCTGACAAGTCCCACACGCCTAAACCCCATTTGGATTACTTATCCCTCACATCCAGACAATGTAGAGCTCGAGGTTGGTTCTAGAGCCCGCTGTCTGCTATTACCTTCAACAGGAGTAGCGGATTCCTGTTCTCCCCAGCCCAGACTTCCTTCCCGCTGTCTGCTTCGGGGAGCCACACCCACTTTTTAAGGCTCTCCTGTCACATCACTGCCTCCAGGAAAACTTCTCTGAACGCTTTCCAGAGAGAAGGTCCTTCACATCTCTAAACCCTTCTCAGAGATCTTTCCAACGGTTGGTTTTGTAATTCCTGCAAGTTTTAGCTCATGCTCAGCCTCGGACACCGCAGTTTACTCATCTGTTAGATGGGACATTAGTGATACCCAGCTTACCCCTTGTGAAGACTGAGTGTGGAGTTCCATACGCTAGCAGGTCCACTCGGCCCAGAGATGATTGTTTCTATCGCTGTCATGGCACTGTTCGATAGAGCATCATTTCCATTTCTTGTTAGACTCCATAGCACCGGAGCTGTTCCTTCCATGTAAGTGAGACCTGCTACCTGATTAATCAGGGAACTGTATTACTCATTCATTGAACAGAGGGGTACTGATTGCTTCTAAGGTACCAGTTTCTGAGAACACAGTGGTGGAGTCACAGGCCTGCCCTCCCGAAGCCCATGGTCTGCTGGGGAGGCACAGACACAGATCAGGCTTCAGTAGCACAGGGGTCAGAGAAGGGACAGGAGCCGACAGGGTCCCACGAGTTCAAGTGAAGGGATTCACTGTGTTCTGGCTCATCTCATGGGAACTTCAGTGGTATTTCTCTTCCCTAAATAGTGCTTTTCTCCCCTAAATTTTGGCCAAGACTCTAAAGTTGAGAACAAAGGGATTCTAAATAATGAAGTTGGAAAGCGGGGGAAGAACTGCTAAGGGTTGGCCCTCAAGTCAGACCAAAGGCCTTGGCCCTTCACTCCCCTGGAGGCTATGAATGAACCTGACAGCGGGTGAACAGGGAGAGGGTTGAAGGTGGCATTCTTTGCAGAAGAGAGTGCCAGGACACTGTGCACCTGGTGCCCTCCCCACGGGTAGGCAGTGTGGGTACAGGAGGGAGGGTGGGCTTTTCTGAGTATCTGAGTGCTTGGCCTAGGATATTTGGGGGAACTAGGGGTGGTAATGGGGTGTAGGGCGAGTGATGCATGGAGCCTGAAGAGCAGGGAAGCCAGCCATTAGCTGTCTGGCCACGGACCTAGAGTGTGTGGGATGGTCAGCTGTAAGCCACGGGCTAAGGGAACATTATAAGCCACAAGCCAGAGATGGCATCACCCAAGCGAGGGGACTGTAGTTAGAGGCCCCCAGTAGATGTACTTCATGGGGATCCCAAAAGAGTTGCATAAGGAAAGGGGTAAGCATTGCATCTGCCACACTCATGGGACCTCCAGTGTTGGACGACAACTTCAGGCATTGGACAGTTCCTGCCCTGCACCTCTCGCCACAGGAGTACCCTGGCTCCTCCCACGCCACCCTGGAGGACCCAGAGGCAGCCTGGAAGGAGCAGAGAAGGTGAGATAACAAAATTTCCTTTTCTACAGTGGGCCTCTCAGCCCGGGACAGGAGGACACTGGCAAGAAGAATGAATATATATATATATTCATTCTTCTTGCCAGTGTCCTTATATATATATGTCCATATATATATATGGAGAGAGAGAGAGAGAGAGAGAGAGAGAGAGAGAGATTAATTGATTTAACTTATTTATTCGGCAGAGAGACACACAGACAGAGGGAACACAAGCAGGGGGAGTGGGAAAAGGAGAAGCAGCCTTCCTGCTGAGAAGGGTGCCTGATGAGGAGCTTGAACCCAAGACCCTGGGATCATGACCTGAGCCAAAGACAGACATTTAACAACTGAGTCACGCAGGGGTCCCAAGAAGAGGTTTTAAATAAGGTGAGGCTTTAGGCTTTGGTGTTAGGCTAAACTGCTACGTTTTAAAACTGCAAAGTGGAAGTACTTGGTAGCACCTAAGAGTTGTCCGGAAAGTCAGAGTTCTTCCTTCTCCAGATCTGGGGAAGTGAGATTCAGACCAGCAGTGTCGAGGCACGGATGGGGAAGAATAAAGCTGCCCTCTGTGCCAGGGTCGAGGATCCCCACAGAATGACTGAGTGACTTGCTCAAGTGGACACAGGAAGGAGGTGTGAAACAGGGTCATGAAGCCAGGAACGAATTCTAAATTCTTCTGTCCATGGTAAAGAGTCCGGACCACACAACTCCCAGGGGGAAAGCCACTTGCTTCTTCCAGACTCAGCATAGAACCTGGTGCTGACCTCAGCGTTGGAGCAGAGAGAGATTGCAAGGGCTCTAAATGGCAAAACACAGTAGGCGCAAAGGTTGGAATGTGCTTTGAAGAGAGAGTCCTACGGCTCTTTGTCCCTGAGGTCTGCAGGATCCCTGGCCATAGGAGGATTCCTCGGGGTCCCCTGCCCCCGCAGAGGTCTTTCCTCTTCAAGGCAAGAAGCTGGGTGGAGGTGGCTGCTTCTGGGGAAGGATTTCCAGGGATTTTCCAGCACTTCACTCAAGTGCTTTCTGGCACAGCAGCACCTGTTGACTTGATACTGTTAAGAGCTCAGTGCTTGAGAGCCCAAGCGTCAGAGTCTGGGAGAGTAGAGATAGAAGGCAGAATGGCCATGAAAGATGTAGCTGAGTGTTCTAATCATCTCGGCAGTGCGGAGTCAAGGGCCGCACATAGAGGTGGCTGAAAACCAAGGCTTCAGACAGGGTGGGCAGGAGGGGGGATGAGAGGAGCGGCTCCCAGCCTGGGGGACCAAAGCCATTGCTGGGATGTCTGAGCCAAGCTGCAGGGAGGGGTTCCCTGGGGGAAGAGAGGTAAGTGCAGGCCTTGAGGATGAAGTGGGGAGGCTGGGAACTGAGAAGAAAGGACAGTAGAGAGCAACATGGAGGGGAACCCGGGACTCTGGAAACCCAGAGGAGTATAATTTAAACAGAGGAACACAAACAGGTCTCAGGCCAGGCAGCATGTTAAAATTACCCGGGGGGAACTTTTAAAAAAATAGCAATGTCCAAATCCTATCCTAGATCAATTAATTCAGTGTTTCGGTGGTGGGACCCGAGTATCAGTGTTTTTATTTTTAAAGCTCCCCAGGAGATTTTGCTTTGCAGCAAGGACTGAGAACCAGATTGGACGAGTGAATCTGGGAAAGCTTCTCAGGAGGACAGAGTGTGCCTTGGGCAGGAGTGGGAGCTAGGTGAGGCTTTCCTGGAGGAAAGATGAGGCAAAGTCCAGAGGACATGGCTGGACATGTAGAGGGAGGACAAGCCATTCTGTGTGAAAGAAGAGTCCGTGGTGGGGGCCCATGGTGGGGGCTGTGGGTTGCTGGGGCTACACCAGCCCAAGGTGAAAGCTTCTGGGAAGTCATGGGGACATGTCACAGCATTTGAAGCTAGGGATGAAATCCTCAGTGTGTCCGTGGGGGAAAGAAAATGGTGGGTAAACACCCATTCTGCCTGTCCCTCAGAGGGAAGGTTCTGGAAGGAGTCCTGAACACCTCAAATCCAGCTCCTGTTTGCCACAACACTACCCTTGAAAAGCACCCTGACATTGGCTTTCCCCTGTCTTTGTCTCATTCTCACTGAATCCATAATCCTCCTTCCCGGAATTATCTCACAAACAAACATCCTTCACTGCAGGCTTTATTTCAGGCCATTTGGAGGACCCCAAGTGGGCCTCAGGCAGCATCCAAACCTTGTTCTCAAGGAGCTTGTGGACCCTGATGGAGAAGTCAATGAGCACAGAGGTAAACACAACACATAAGACACATCCAGGGATTGGCCTCGAGGAGATGAAGGAGGGGTGCCAGGACCCATCTTGGGGCATTATGGAAGGCTTCCTGGAGGAAGAGTTATCTACAGGAATATCTGGAAATCAGGAAGATACTGGCCTGCCAACGAGCATGTGTGGCTGTAGGGTGAGGCAGAGCGGGTAAGGTGGAACGTCAGTGCACACAGAGTGGGAGATAACCCAAGACTGTCTGCACCCAGAGTGGCATTGACAGGGAATTGGGGGTCAGCAGTGCAGAGCAAGAGAGCACCATTCGGCAGGGGGAGGGTGCTGTGCAGAGCTCGACAGGAGCCAGCTCATGTGTGGCTTTCTTGGCCATGGGAGGGGTCGTTATACCACCGTATCTTGGACACCACAATGGACGTAGGCAAGATAACAGTCCCGTGTATGAGCTATTTGCGACATGTGAGTTTCGGGTGTCTGGTACAGGGCCTGCCCCAGAAATTGCCTCTAACACAAACATTACCTGTCATTATTTCATCTTTAGGGTCCTTCCCCCTGTTCTCTGTGCCTACCCTCCCTCTTCTTCCTTCCCAATTTTGTCTTCAACCTTCATCTCTTTTTTCTACTCTCTGGAAATAACCAGCTGCCTCCAAGTACTTAGCAAAGGAAAAAAAAATCATCTTACCTAGAGAGAAACTAGTCAGAATGCTGTACATTCTGCCACCTGGCTCCTGGCTCCTTCAAAAGCAAGGAGGGGTTGGCGGAGAGAAAGAAGGTCTGTCTCCCGACAGTTGGGTGACATTTTATGGGGAATAATAAGAGGATTTCTGTCAAGCAGGCATGATGGGTCCTAACGATGTTTGGGTGTTTATAGTTGTGTGAGTATAGGTCATGGCAGAGTCCCGAGGCATGTGAAATTTCTAACTGCTGATGGGGGATGGCAACTAGTGTTTTCAGGTGGGACCGGGAAGATGCTGAGAGTGGACTGCCTGACGCTCACGGGTGCTCATCGAGGGTTACTATAATAATTAGTTCATCAGTTCTTTCTCTTTCCCCCACCAGGGATATCAATTCCAGTGAGCAGGCACCCTTCTTACCCATTCATCATGACTTTGCCGAGTCTAGAACCACAACTGCACCTCATTTGCTGGTTAGGATTTTCTCCTGGTGCTGGCTTTTAGGGCTGGTTGTACACACCTGCTTCCCCCCTGCTCCTCTGCTCAAGGCAAGAGGGACAGCCCCACCCAGGAAGGGAGGAGCACCATGTTCCTTCTTAGCTCTGAACCTCCATGATGGCTGACATATTCTCCCCGAAACTGGTCAGAGTCTCGGGGTCCCTTCCCACTAAGGGGGTTTGCACTGGCTGTTTAGGGTTAGTAACGATGCCGTGAAAGACCCCAGTGTTGACTACTTCTCCACCCACTTTCCCTTGGGGTTGGTTCCATTTTCACATTAGGAGCCAGATGCCTACACAGGTTTCAGGTGTCGCATTCTGACAAGACTCTTTTCAGAGGAAGAAGATAAGTGGTTCCCGTGGCTCTCTCCCACAACAGAGGAAACTTCCCATCAACCCCTTCATTTCTCTGTGGCTGGAATTGGGTCCCAGGCTCATCCCTGCACTAGTTGCTGGCAAGAGGGAGGAGGTGATGGGGATGGCTCAGGTCGACTCTGCTCAGAGGTCAGTCTGCAGGGAATTGTCACTAGGAACTGCTTAGGCTCCAGCTGGACCCGCTGGAATCAGAATCTCTAGGATGGGACCCAACCCACGTGGTTATTGGGTAACTGGCAACTTGGGTGCTCATGGAGCAGGACCTGCTGGTGCTGGCCCCCTGGGCTGAAAGGTCCCCTGGGGAGGGAGCCAGGGGGACCGATTCTGCTGCCAGCTCTCCCGCACCAGCTGCAGTAACAACAGTGATGCTGCCCCTAGTTCCACCGCAGCCAACTCTGGCCAGCTTCGTTCTCACTCGAACACTCAGCCAGTGTCTGAACTTCACTGCTTCTTGAACCTTTTGAAGTTCACTTTTTGGCATCAGACCTTAATATTTCATGTTCATAGACATCGTCGCTGTTTCATTCAACACATTTTTATCAAGGCCCTGGAAGGGGTTCTGGATTCACAACTGGGAACAAGGGACACGGGGAGGCTGGAGAAGGGAGCTTTGCAACATTCTGAAGGTCAAGATTCATTTCATTGTTTTATAGTTGAGAAAAGCAAGGATCTGAGAACTAAGTGACTTGCTGGTGGCCACGGGGCTGGAAGGGCAGAGCTGGGGCTGGAGTGGCGGGACCTCCTTTCCAGTGCTGTTTACTGCTCACCCACTCCCTTTACTGGGGTTCCCTAAAATCCTCCAAAAGTCTCGTTTCTTCTTCCTGACACCCAGGTGCTGTGCTGAGAGAGAGCTGGGAGAAAAAGGAAATGAAGGAGATGACATTTTTAGAGGCAAGACAGTTTAAAAAAGATATCCCCCCCCTCTCTTCCTTTGTAGGTGAAGTAAAGCAAGTTAAAGGCTATGTGGGGAAATGATTAAGAATCAGTTAAGAATACTTGCCTCATTTTTCCCATTCTCCAGATGTCTGTGCACCAGGTGAAAAAATGATCTGTTAACAAACAACAATAACAAATAAAGGAAAAACCTTTAAGCTTCAGTCAGAGCTCTGTTGTGCTCATGCTCAGTAGCATCCGAAAAGTGCAGATCTCTCTAGAAACAAACTTGAGGCCACTGGGGGCTTGGTCAGGTAGGTCTTCCTTGTTTATGGAAGTTCTTGAACTTTTGTAGAAAGTTGGTAATTCCTTAATTCAAAATGTGAATTTTCATTCACTGCCTATCTGAGTCTGGGCTGTTGTGAACTTGAATTTTCACCTTATCTCCCATGGGGCTGTGTGCATCATGGGGTTTAGCATATTATAAATGGGCAGGAAACATTTCCTAGCATGGAGGTGGGTGGTTGCTCTGGACCTCAGCCCTCACACATTCCCAGCTCACTGGCACCTTCCTTAAACCCTTCCAAGGCTCTCTGCCCTCTGCCCCCTGCCCCACTGCCACCCCCGCCCCCAGCCCTGCTTACAGCCCCCTGGGAAAGATGTACTTCACCACGGATTCAGAACCATTCCGCTTTAAAGAATAAATGGTTGGATGTAGCTCATGGTTGTCCCTCCCGTGACAGTCTGCAGAGCTACCGTGAAAAGCATGTTCTGTGAACTCTGGGAAGCAGCTGCTGGGTCACCAGGGCATAGCCTGGGGAGGGAACACTGGGCTGCACAGTGTTCTGTGAGGTTATGGCCAGATCTCCACCTTCTTACCTAAAAGTCGGTGCTTTTCCTCCCCTGAATTACTGCCCTCCTCGGGTTTCCTGCATTCCCCAAAGAAACTAGTTGCCCTCAAATATTTGCTTCAGAGCCTGCCTCTGGGAGACGATGAAGGAAGACCCCGCAGGCTGCGGCTCATGCAGGCCAATATGCAGCGTTATCCCCGTGATGTCTTGATCTGGTTTCAAGGCCTGGTCTGAGCGAGATGCAACATGGCGCAGAAGAAAGGTTACGAGGGTCATGGGCTCCCCTCTCTGCTCGGTTTCTACGTTGCTGGGTCATCTTGGACTTTTTGCTCAGCCTCCTAAGCCCATAGGATTCATGTCAAGGCCCTCTTCTCCAGAGGGTTTGCTTGTGTTGGTGAGTTCTGGGGAAGAAGTGTCCAGTGAGCCTTTGGTGGAGTGAGGCAAATCCCTCTGCTCCTGGGTGGCAGCTCCAGGACTAAGCTTGTGGTAAGGACATGGGACAATGTCGGCTGAGAAGAGCTTCTGAGGGTGAGCCCCAGTAGAGACCAAGCAAAGAAATCCAGCCCCTCCTCTGCCCCCCAGCCTTCTTCCACTGTCCTAACTGGAACAGGCTTAGCCACAGGGCACACTGGGGTCTCCTATGGCAGTCAGGGAGGGAAAAGAAGGAAGCCAGACATTAGGACCAGTGGGGAAGCAGGACAGAAAATGCTTCCCTGAAGACTGGGAAGGGAGGACGAGCAGGGGAATGTCCAAACAGCTGTTCAGGAAGAGAGAGAAGCACCAATTAAACAAGTGAGCAAACAAGTCAATCTGTAGTTACAAATTATGATGTGATCTAGGAACACGAAAGGGGAGCTTCACGGAGGAAGTTAAGCAGGATCGAGGGCACGGAGGTTGAGAGGGAGCCGTTGGGGCCCAGGCTTGGCTGCGCGTGTTCACCCGGGGTGGGAATCCCCAGTTTGTGCGATGAGCAAGCTGAGCCCAGATGCTGGGGCGGCAGAGCCCATGGGTGTTAGAGCTAGAGTTTGTCTTGGGGTTTCCTGTTCTTCTCACCCTCCCTGCGCTTCCTCTAGAAGGTGTCCTGTCGGACAGATGCAGACACGGAGGCTCCACGCCTCCAGTCTGAGAGCACCGCGAGGCTCACATGGCTTTGTCACACATCCTACCTGCCTCATCACCAGGCCCCGGCTTTCTTACCCACAGCCTGTTCTGCTACTATCTTCTCTCACCTCCCAGAGCTGTTTCCTCTTTGGTCCTCACGAATCGGGAGTCAGAAAGGCGTGGAGGGGGATGAAGATGGGCAGCAACACGGGGCGCCTCACTTAGAATGCAGCGGGGACCCCGCAGGGCACGCCCTGCTCTACCGCAGGTACCGCTCCTTGCAGCCTGCACCCCCAGCAGGTGGGGGAAGATGAGAAATATCTCAAGAGAGGGCACGTTTTGCATAGGCATTTTACTTCTGGCCTTTCTCTCCTGTCCCAGGAACAGGGCGCTGACCACCGCTGGCAAGCCAGTGAGGTCCCACAACGACCTCCAACTCTTGTTCTGCTCCAGTGAACTTCTCTTCAGAACAATCCTCCCCAATTTCTTCCTAAAACCTCATAAAAGCTGACCTTCCCTTTGTCCCTTCGGACTTGCCCTCGGTTCACCATAGTTTGCTTGTCCTGAATTGCAGTTCTCCGACTCCGGAGTGAACTCATTTTGCTGATATAATAACCAGCTGCTTTATTTTTAAGGTTGGCAGATGTCACAGAGTTAATAATAACTGTCCCTTCCTGAGAGCCTGCTCAGAGCCCCCTTGAGTATTTCTTCTCACTGAATCCTCAAAGAACCTGGATGGGGAGTTATTGACAACATATGTTAGCTTTATCTCCTGTGCATGCAAATTGTAGAAATGAAGTCAAATTAAATTAAATCCCAGAAAATGGGGTGGGGTTATTATGGAGACAAACGAGTGTCTCATGCAGCCCAGGAGCAAGATGAGCAAACTTCAGGGAGGGTCTCAAACCACAGCCCGCAAAGCTGAGCACACTTTCTCCCTGTTGGACCATCTCTGCTCTTCTCTGAGCACCTCACGGTGTGCCTCATGCCTGCCTTTCTCTCTCTCCTCCTTCTCTCCCTCTCCCTCTCTCTCCCTCCCTCTCTCTTTCACCTGCTCTGCACCCCACAACAACAAACATGGTAGCCTCACAGCTGTCCCGAGCTTCCTACACCACACATTCAGTAACTCAACAGACCATTTTCTCTGTTCCAATTCGGAACACCCAGGGGAAGGGAGCGACCAGCTGCAGCTGAGGGAAAAGGTCATGAAACAACAGTGAGACCTACTGCAACCCCTTGCAGGTGGGGGTGGCAGGAAGGGGGCGACACGCAGTCCTTCCTGGAGAGTGGACCGGGCAGAAATGGCAATAGGTGTCCATCACACTCACTATACTGGTGAGGGAACTGAGCCCCAGACAGGCCAAGTTGACAATGTCACACAGGTGGTCTGCCAGCAGGATAGCGATTTGAACAGGTGACTGATTCCCCAGAATGCTTCCTTGTGTTGTCCCAGAGTTTCTCACAGTGTGGGACACACCCCAAAGTTGGTGTTTGAGATAAGCTTTGGTGCTGCATGAATGGACATTTAAACTTTAATGTATATTAGAAAAATAATCAGCACTATAAAACCATAATATAGAATTTCTTTTATAAAAAGATTGTAAATGATAAGAAAGAGCCAATTAAAATATACATTCAGTAAATCTTAGTATAGATTGCATAGTACATAGATAGGACAAAATTCGTGATGGTCATTTGCACAGGACTAAATATCAGCTGGGTTATTTTCATTCTACCACTGAGACTTGTTTTTTCCTGTAAGTCCAAGGACCTCATCATATTATTCTCTAATTCTACTGTCTCATCTTCTCTCCTCAATAGAAACAAAGTGTAGGGACTCAGTTATCATTTCTGCTCATGTTTCCAAAGCAAAACAATAGAAATCTATTGAATGTTCCTGTTTACCTGTTATAGATAGCGTGTCCCCCCAAGACAAACCTTATGCAGAGTTCATCCCTCACAGGAAAGGTTTGGCTTGTGTTGCCAGATGGGGTGTAAATATAACCCCATGTTTTCAAGTGAATTAAGCATGAGATCCCCCACACTTCTCAGAAAGTCCAGGATCCCTTATGAGGTCTCCAGAGTCAATCCTGGGGATCTGCACTGGTCCATGAGGCCAAGTCTGACCATGAACTGAAGGAAGAGGGAGAACTGGGAAGTTGGACCTCCAACAGCTTCTCCTGTCTCCATCAGAAGATGCTGCCAACAGAGATGATGGCTCCCTGGCTAGTCCAGATCTCCATGGGAGTCACTGGGGTGAACACTGCAGGGGAGCTGGAACTGGTTGTTGGAGAAGTGGACTGTGGTGACAGATCTGAAGTGGTTTCCATGTGTAGCTCTACTGTGGTCCCAGACAAGCATCTCTCTTCTTCCCCTTTCTGGGTTCTTGTTCAGGACACTAGTCCAGTCCTTCTTGTTGTCATTCTCAGAATGAGAATCCTTGGTGTCCTTATCAGTCAGAAGAATTTGGCTGGGACTATCCCATTTCAACCCAATAAGTTTCTTTAACTTTTTCTTTTCTTTTCTTCCTCTACTTTCCCCTTTCTTCTTTCTTTCTTTCAAGGATTTTATTTACTTATTTGACAGAGAGAGACACAGTGAGAGGGAACACAAGCAGGGACAGAGGGAGAGGGAGAAGCAGGCTTCCCGTGGAACAGGGAGCTTGATGTGGGACTTGATCCCAGGACCCTGGGATCTTGACCCTAGCTGAATGTAGATGCTTAATGACTGAGCCACCCAGGCACTTCTTTTTATTTCTAAATGGGGTGAGAGTTTAAGGTATTTTCCTCCAAGCTCATTGTGCAAAATGGCCACTTCCACCCCAGATCACTGAGAACTTCGAAGTCTTTAAAGGGAGCTCTAGTCCAACTCAGTGAAAATCCATTCACTGAAACCCAACTCCATGGTTGATCACTTATTGCTAAAACTCCTGATTAACAAAACACTTGTTTTAATGATGTGTCAGTTTGAAGTGTTTTGTGGTGTGTGTGTGTGTGTGTGTGTGTGTGTGTGTGTGTGTTTGGGGAGGAATGGGGGGGTCTCAAAACTTGTTAACTTGGGAACCTTCGTTGACTAGTCTCCATCTTCTCAGAGCGGCATTTCAAGAAATGTTTTATTGAAGGGACTTAAGAGGTACAAACTTCTTGTTATAACATAAATAAATCACAGGAATGTAAAGTACAGCACAGGCAATATGGTCAATAATATCATAATACACTTAGTGTGATGAACATTTCATAATGTATAGAACTGTTGAATCAGCATGTTGTACATATGAAACTAATTTAATAGTATATGTCAACTATACTTCGAAAATAAAAAAATAATAAAAAAAGAAATGTTGCATTCATCTGAGGTTCAGAGCTAGTGGGCAGTTCAGTCTTCCTATAGCATATTCACTCCATGGCCCTTTCAACACTTTGCTTCAGCTTCTAAATAAATCTGTACCAATTTGATAGGTTACAAATAAAAGAAACCCCTCAGCTGGATGGAGACTTAATAAACCCAAACCATGGAATGAAAACTATGTACTCTACAGTTTTCTTGTGAAATCATGATCCTATGTTTGATAGGGTATTCATATATAAAGCTGGATGAGAATTGACCTAAATGTCAATTTTTTTATGCAAAGAAGTGTCAGTTGAGTATGACCCATTCATTTTGTAAAGGTAACACAAGTAAGCACCTTGGCCATGTGAAAAGAATATAACACAGTCATTTATTTTCTGTGTTTTACAGTACACACTTCCCATCACCATAGAATGTTGATTCCTGGGGAGGGGTAGATCCACCTGCTGAGAGGGTCTGAAGCCAGCATTTCCCCCCATTGTGGCCAGCAGCTGGTGTCACTCATAGGTCACAGACCCCTTTCTTGCCAAGCCCAGAGCACCTTTAAAATCTTTTCAAGCCTTTGTTCCAGGCAGTGCAGACCAAATGCTGAGTTTTGGGAATGGGATAAAATCTCTCTGCCATCTTAACTTTGGTTCTGCTGGATTATAAACTTTTGTTGACCTGGTTCTGTTTGCTGATGTTCTTCCTCACTGTTCCACATTCCATTTTTCATGCTGCTCTAATGGTTGCTTTCTGGCTTCAGAATATGTGTACCTATTGCAGAGAATTATCCGTCATTCTGCCAGCCTTTGCTCATCTGTCTGAATTTACTTATTGAGGGTTTATGGCTCTTTCCCCATATTCCTAGCTTGTTCCTGAAAAAGCAGACCTGTCCTCCTCCCCAGACCAGTGTGGGAGCAGCCTGGTTCAGAAAACTCCCCTCCTTTGGTTTTACAAAATGTTCATTACCAGTATGTCTTAGCAATACCCAACACCAGAGGTCTCAGACACTGCTAAGCCCTCTCCTTGGCCATAGCCTACAATATGGATTCCATTGTGCTCCAAGCTCCAGACCTTTGGTATTTCCATTTACCAAGAAGCTGAAGTAGCAGAATTACCTGCCTCGATGTCCAAAGAGTCCCCTTAGGGGTAAACAATCTTAGGAGACAGGAATTTATTTTCTGGTCCTGTAGAACTACCCACATGCCCTGGGCAATCCGTCCTTCTGGAAAGATCATGAAAGTCTTCAAAGCTACATTCAAGGTTATTTCTTTATAAAATCCCAATGCTTTATACATACCTCCAATTTGGCCTTTCTTGCACTGTATTTTAATCATACCTGTGTGTATCTTATCTCTATGCTCTCATACAGACTGGGAGATCCATTAGGGAAGAGATAGTTTTGTTCACCCCTATGTCCTGAGGGTAAGTCACAGTGCCCACTAATTAGTAGGCAGCACAGTGTACAGGACAGAGTCAGGCTTAAGCATAAAATAGCTCCAGGTTCCAATCCCAGTATTGACAATTTCTGGTTGTGTAGTTGTCTGTGAATTGCCTGGGCCTTTCAAATAATCTGAATAGGTCACATGGATTTAAGAAATTAAGTAGAGTAAAACATTTTCATAACAGAGCAGCCATTACCTCCTCTCCCCATCTCTGTCCTGTTTTTATGGTCACTTTTAACTCTTTGGACTGTTTCTTCTGGTGGTTCGCTCCATATCACTAAATAATGTGCTTATGTTGCTCTTTTTGTATTACGTATTTAGGTAGTATCTATTAATGTATTGTTATAATTATAATTATAATTAGGATTTAACCCTTTATATATTTTGTGTATATATATTGTGTAATATATATATTACATGCATTTTGTATACTTATATATTTTGTATATATTATGTGTGTGTGTATATATATGTATATATATTTTTTCTTTTGGCAAATTTATATCACACTGTATATTTAACTTTTTAATAGGGTTTGCAGTATTATGACTATTTTAAGTTTTCTCTAGAACCAGGTAGTACATTATGATTTTATTTCCTTCCTTTGTATATTTTTTGTCTTAATACATTTCTCCTAAAATTTGTTATTATTCCTTTTTTTTTCACTTTGCAATATCTTCTTTATAATTTTCCTCCATACATCTTTTTTTTCAAGAGCCTCGGCCAATCAAATATTGTCCCATCCAGTCTGAAACAGTTACCCTTCTGGGTAGCATGGTGACCATTCTGGATATTCTCGTACTTTCACCTGGGTAGGGACCTTTTTTCCTGCATTTTACATTTTCCTCTTCCTTGGGTTACTCCCTTAGATCGCTAGAGCATCTCCTTCTTCATGTCCTAAAAAGTAGGTAAAGTTTTACAGCATTTGCATATGGGAACATGAATTTGTATCCTACTTGGATTAGGTAAAGTTTGGAAGTGGTTTGACCTCAGTATTTAGAACATGCTCTCTGATCTTCTAGCATTCAGTGTCGCTGACAAGACATCTACCACTACTATGAGTACCCTTCCTTTAGGGGAGACCATTATAGGTTGGATTGTGTGCCCCAAAAAGATATACTGAAGTCCTAGCCACTGGTAACATGGACTGTGACCTAACTTGGGAAATGGAGTCTTTGCAGATGTAATTGGTTAAACAAAGATGAGGTTGTACTGAAGTAGAGAAGCCTAAATGCAATACGATTTTTTTTTAAAGTAAGGAGCCCAACATGAGGCTTAAACTCATGACCTAGAGATAAAGAGTCAGATGCTTAACCAACTGAGCCAAACTGGCACCCCAATTAGTGTCTTATAAGAAGAAAATGTGGACATAGAAGAGACAGAGGCAGGATAGCCATGTGAAGACAGAGACAGAGGTTGGAATTGTACTGCCCTGAGCCAAGGAATTCCTGGAGCCAACAGAAGATGGAAAATGCAAAAAAGGGTCTTCCCCTGGTGGTGAGGGAACGTGACCCTGCCAGCACCTTGATTTTAGACTTCTGGCTTCCAGAGCTGTGAGATAGTAAGTTTCTATTAAAAAAAAATTATTTATGTATTAAATTCCAGTATAATTAATATATCATGTTATATTCATTTCAGGTGTGCAATTCAGTGATTCAACAACTCTACACATTCCTCAGTGCTCATCATGATAAACATACTTTTAAACTTCTTCGCCTATTTCACCCATCTCCCCACCCGTCTCCCCTTCAACATCTTCCAGTTTGTTCTCCATAGTTAAGTGTCTATTTTTTTTGTTTGTCTCATTTTTCCTTTGTTTGTTTCTTTTTTTAAAAGATTTTATTTATTTATTTGACAGAGAGAGATCACAAGTAGGCAGAGAGACAGGCAGAGAGAGAGGGGGAGGCAGGCTCCCTGCTGAGCAGAGAGCCCGATGCAGGGCTCGATCCCAGGACCCTGAGATCATCACCTGAGCCGAAGGCAGAGGCTTTAACCCACTGAGCCACCCAGGCGCCCCATTTGTTTGTTTCTTAAATTCCACATATGAGTGAAATCATATGGTAGTTGTATGTTTCCATTGTTTCAAGCCACCTATTTTGCGGTATTGTTTTGGTACCCCAAGGAAGCTAGTGCAGGAAACTTTTTTTAAAGCTCTTTAGAAACTTTTATTTTAAAAGTGAACTATTATTATCCAAGTTTTACATGTAGACAGTTTTGAAAGTAAAATAATCCTTGATTTGGGTCAAATTCCCTAGAATTCTAGAGGCAGACCCTGAGAAAGGGATTCTTCTGCTAGTGATTTACTGAAGAAATGACCTTCAGAAAAAACTGCCAGAAAGTGAGGGAAACAGGAGTGAGCAGGAAAGGAGCTGGGCAGGTGGTTTCAGCTGGAGTCTAGTCTCAGCCTGCTTCCATGGAGAGGTTGGAAGTGCCCCAGAGCTGGTCTTCCTGGAGGCAAGCAACTCTGTATTTGTCAGTCTTTGGCTGGCATCTGCCTCATGCTGCTGGTGGGACCAGAATCACCCCCAGGTATTTCCAGGTGAAGTAAATCTTACCAACTGAGCCAATTCTCTCTGTGGGGATGGGACTGCTAGCCACTGGCCAGTGATGAAGATCTGACAGAGTACTACTAGCATCTATCCCAGTCCTTGTTTCCTCCATCTAGACATATTAGCTTTTCACAATAAATTTATTTTATCCATAAACAGCTTTTCCAGCATTCTGATGGGCCATAATTTCTAAAGAACCTTCAGCATGGAGGGTCAATGGGATAGACAATAGTACCCCCCACCCCACCCATTGCAACTGGATCCAGGCCATTTCTATACTCTTCACCTCTTTCTTATCCCCTCTAGATGCCCTCTCACTCAGGTAGAATTTCTGCTAGGCCAAGTGGCTCCCTCAGTGGGGTGATGTAGACACTCATCCCTACTCCTCCCTGCCTCCAACTTGTAGTAGCATGACTACCTCCTCCTCATGATGTCCAAGACTAATGACTCCCACTTATATTGTAATATACTAGTCTCCTGACCTACTATTATAAGAAGCTAAACTGACTGGGCAATACTCATAGTTTTAGCTTTAGGAGAATCTTACTTTGTTCTCAGCTACATGGATCCCTTCCTCCACTTGAGGAATCTCTAGTCCCATTGACCCTAAATTTGCAGGGATTGGAAATCAAATCCCCAAGTGGGTCATGAGAGTGATGCTGAATGGGTCACTCCTACTCCCTCCACTTGATTTCCAGTCCACATGTATGAACTGTTGGGAATATATGTCATGCAATGGCCACTGGTTTAAGTGTATCTCCCATCCTCACAAGGTATCATCTTCAAGCTGATGCTTTCACTGCTCCTTCAAGAGACCATTCCAATAACACATCTGGTCTGTAGGGATTGGAAGGTGTGATATATGGGATACAGAGGTCTGCTGGATTCCATGTCATGAGGGCACCGTAATTTCTCTGCTACATGGTGTGTCTCATGGTCTGAGGCAGTGTTATGCAGGAGATCCCATATCAGCCATCAAGCATGAGCCCTCAGACAGTGATGCTAACCAAGGCCCTGTGGCATGAAAGGCAAGTTCATATTCAGCTTATGTGTCCCTCTTGTAAGGTGCATATGGAGAAAAGGGTAGGACAAATTGCTGCCTTCTCCAGACTGGAGAGGATTGGGGTGTGAATACCTATTAAGAGTTTGGGTGGTCCCCCAAAATTAATAAGATTTATAAACCCCTGGCCAGACTTATCAAAAAGAAAAGAGAAAGGACCCAAATAAAATCATGAATGAAAGAGGAGAGATCACAACCAACACCAAAGAAATACAAACAATTATAAGAACATACTATGAGCAACTCTACACCAACAAATTTGACAATCTGGAAGAAATGGATGCATTCCTAGAGACACATAAACTACCACAACTGAACCAGGAAGAAATAGAAAACCTGAACAGACCCATAACCAGTAAGGAGATTGAAAATCTCCAAACAAACAAAAGCCCAGGGCCAGACAGCTTCCCAGGGGAATTCTACCAAACATTTAAAGAAGAATTAATTCCTATTCTCCTGAAACTGTTCCAAAAAATAGAAATGGAAGAAAAACTTCCAAACTCATTTTATGAGGCCAGCATCACCTTGATCCCAAAACCAGAGAAGGATCCCATAAAAAAGAGAATTACAGACCAATATCCTTGATGAACACAGATGTGAAAATTCTCACCAAAATACTAGCCAATAGGATCCAACAGTACATTAAAAGGATTATTCACCACGACCAAGTGGGATTTATTCCAGGGCAGCAAGGTTGGTTTAACATCTGCAAATCAATCAGTGTAATACAATACATTAATAAAAGAAAGAACAAGAACCATATGCTACTCTCAATAGATGTTGAAAAAGCATTTGACAAAGTACAGCATCCCTTCCTGATCAAAACTCTTCAAAATGTAGGGATAGAGGGCACTACCTCATTATTATCAAAGCCATCTATGAAAAACCCACCACAAATATCATTCTCAATAGAGAAAAACTGAAAGCTTTTCTGCTAAGGTCAGTAACATGGCAGGGATATCCATTATCACCACTGCTATTCAACATAGTACTAGAAGTCCTAGCCTCAGCAATCAGACAACAAAAAGAAATTAAAGGCAACCAAATCAGCAAAGAAGTAGTCAAACTATCACTCTTCACAGATGATATGATACTATATGTGGAAAACCCAAAAGACTCCACTCCAAAACTGCTAGAACTTGTACAGGAATTCAGTAAAGTGTCAGGATATAAAATCAATGCACAGAAATCAGTTGCATTTCTTTACACCAACAACAAGACAGAAGAAAGAGAAATTAAGGAGTCAATCCCATTTACAATTGCACCCCAAACCATAAGATACCTAGGAATAAACCTAACCAAAGAGACAAAGAATCTATACTCAGAAACCTGTAAAGTACTCATGAAAGAAATTGAGGGAGACACAAAGAAATGGAAAAATGTTCCAAGCTCCTGGATTGGAAGAACAAATATTGTGAAAATATCTATGCTACCTAAAGTGATCTACACATTTAATGCAATCCCTATCAAAATACCATCCATTTTTTTCAAAGAAATGGAACAAATAATCCTAAAATTTATATGGAACCAGAAAAGACCTCGAATAGCCAAAGGAATATTGAAAAAGAAAGCCAAACTTGGTGGCATC